>NW_018408713.1:1855378-1897204 GCF_002113885.1 Mizuhopecten yessoensis
TAGAGTTCAACAGAGCCTGTTAGTAGTGATGCTATATGTTAGTAGTAGTCTTATTCTGTCAACAGTAGAGTTCAACAGAGCCTGTTAGTAGTGATGCTATATGTAAGTAGTAGTCTTATTCTGTCAACAGTAGAGTTCAACAGAGCCTGTTAGTAGTGATGCTATATGTTAGAACGCTACTTTGCAATTTTCTCCAATTGTGATAAAGCTCCACCTACCAGGCAGTCAATCATATTTGTTCTGCCCAGGAACAGGTGAACTACACAAGACTTGCTTCCAGTGTATATTGTTATAAATATATTTCACTACATACTTAATATTAGCTCACATTGTTGACACTTTTGACTGTTTTCTCTTACAGACGTTCCAACATTGCTGATCACCTGTCATCACTCAAGTAAGTTTGTAGGCTAGTAAGCTTTCCAAAGGAAGAGTTGTTTCCCTTAGATATAACTGACTTTCAAAATATCTGAAGAAATCTAGACATTAGAAGCTCTCTGAAGACAAAATGGAAATTGTACCACCAGGAAAGCTGAACACCAAATTTTGTGTTAGTGTATTTAGCTGAAAATGTCCAAGCATATGAGCTGTCCCCATCCCGTCCCGTTTTACATTTTGTTCAAAGCGATAGTTAAAAAATGGGAAATGAAATGGAGGCACAGAGTATTTAGTCAAAAACAAAATGCCTCTCTGTGCCCTTCCCCATCCTACTTACCCATTGTGACTGACATAGGTATTGATGAAGAAATTAAACAGATACTTCTAGGTAACAGATCAAGATATTTATATTTTGATTACAGTTGCGAAACACTGACAGTGCAGGATCTATAGCACTTTTTAATCAGAAATCTATTGTTGTATGTTGATGTCATTGTTGTTCTTCCTGCAAAGTACCAGTTGATCTTATTTCTGTTGTGTGCGTCTGTTGTTGACAAATGTTGTTTGCATCTGTTTTGTTTTTGCCTGATGTTGACATGTTACTGTGCTGTAGGTGCCGAGTACTGACAGTGACAGGCACCAAAGCGTCATTTAACCACACCGTTCATACCCTCTTTGGTCACATGACCCATCAGCTAGCCAAGAATCAGGTGGACTTGCTCGAGTTTGATGGAGTGGCCAACGTGATTGAAGAAAGGGTAATTGATCGGCCTTATCTGTCTCCAGATTGTTTCGTAAAATAAGGGGTGCTGATGGTACATCTATACTCATGCATCATGAGTTTGAAAATATTTACCAAGCATAGTGAAACCTTACTTCACTGACACACTGTCATATCTGACATGATGATCCAGTAACACTTGGCGTCAGTGAAGCCAGGTTTCACTGTAGATCCTGATAACAGGGAACCGCTACTCCGGAATTTTTCTTCCTACAAAAAAGTAGGTTAGGATTGAAACATGCTTATGAGAATTGACCTGTAACTCATTTACGCCTGAAGCCACATTTAAACTCTTCCAGTTCGATGGTTGGAATAGTTCATGATGAAATTTTAGGGGTGATTGAGTTAAGATAAGGATATATATGTTTGCATTATCTCAATTTCAAAGCACAAAATATTCTCCATGTAAACTTTTACGACACAGCAAAATGTTAATGAAAAATACGTAATGCATTACCCATAAAATGTGTCTCCTTAAAATAATGAGTCCTAAAATTAGATAACCCTAAAAAATACATGTTTGGAATGACTAAAAAACATTTTCAATGTGACCAATAAAGCATCCATCAATAATGCCAGGATAATCACGAATCGGGAAATACTGGTGATCAATGTTATAAGATTGAAGATAAAAACTTCAAATCTCGCTGGAGATATCCTTAGTGTGTAATTGAGCTTATTATACTCTATATATTGTGTCCTGTTGTTAGTCATAAATATTAATTTATAAGTTCAAATGATATTTATGGTTTACTAAAATTTGTTGTTTTCCATTTCAGCCAGAGAAACTGGCAGAGTCTTTCATCTATTTCGCTCAAGGCCTTGGCGTCAGTAAGTACCACTTCCTTGGAAGCCGATTATATAATTAGTTGGCTTGAAAGGAAATTTTAAAAATGGGATGGGAGATAACTTTTGAAATATTTTAACATATAATATAATATATCAAAATTCATAAGTTTTAAAATATTTTCTTGGGGTTTATTGATCAACTTCACAAGTTCCAATATACAGAAAACAAGTGTTATTCAGCTTGTTTGTCTTTGTACAGTGGGCGGTGTTCCAATGCCTCGAGTTCGTCGCAGCTCTAGCACGGAACAATATCTGACCAAGCAGCGAAGCATGTCGATGGAGGAGTGTGACCGTCCAACGGGAATCTACTCATCATCCCCCTCCAAACTCAGCGTCAGCCCCAAGTCCAGCCCACTGTCCTGCAGCCCACCCAAGAACTGAACTCGGCCCTCCAGTCACGTATTCTGAAGATGACTAGGCTCTCTGGATGTTTTAGTCACAAAGTGACCTCCCTTTGTTGGCCAGTGTTGCCAGAGAGGTGACACTGTAACCAGACCACAGGCCTCTCTAATTTACACTGGTGTTACCATGGTGATTGCAAGGCACTTAGTTATACCTTTAGAGGGATATGTTCACTGCCTCAAGAACATGGGTGTTAAAGGACTGATGAAGAGGCTTGGAATTATCCAATTGTGTTTATTGATAGAAAATTGGCTTACCAATGGCAGGTGATGGTATATAATAGTGTACAAAACAACGGTTTTGTAAAAATAAAAACGTTTTCATTTGATAAACAGGACAGACCTTAAGGAAGATATTTGATGTTTTTTGCGCCAGATTTCTTTTTTACTTCTCATTCCAAATGATGCAGTTTTGAACCAATGAACCAATCTAAAGTAAAAGAACAGTTTTTCCACAAAACATTTTCAATTTACAGTGGTTTTCTTCTTTTGTGTGATACATCTAAGGCTTGAAAGAGACCCTGGATCAACCAAACCATTGATATTTCAAACGGGGGCATATCTGATAAACAAAAATGTCATTTTGAAAGATAAAAACACATACCGGTACATCATGGATTTTAACTTTACATATTTGTGTATCAAATACCGGGAGATCGAGAAATAAGATCCAAGTACATCCATTACTACCGGTACAATTGTGACGGTTGAACATGGTGGATTTTCGGTGGTACGATATGAACAGTTTCAAATGTGTGTGTCTTTGATGTTGGGATAGACCTAGGTTGTAGAGGAATATGTGACTGTTGAAAATGACATTTTTAAACACAGCACTATGCAGTTTTAGAACCTGGAGTTAGAGTTATGTGTGGAATCAAAATGATTCACTTTGTAACCACTGTACGATTTTGACTGCCATTTGTTTCTTTAATAAAATGTCATGAATTGTTTGTAATGACAAAATGACCACAACGATTGGTTCACTTCAGGGTAAACATACATAATCTGTACTGAAATAGGGGATTACATTTAGCTGTAACGGTAAATCCCCAAGTGGCTTAATGTCTGTTAAAACTCGTTGCATTCTAAATTCATCAACTGTAAGAATTGGCTTCGTTAACTCTGCATATTAACAAGTAAGCTTGTCATTTCCTTTTAAAGAAAAAATGTCATCAATATAAAAAATAAATAAATAGAGCTTCAGAAAATGTTATTTTTTCTAACAACTATATTATAAGCTAAAATTTATTTTCTAGATAAAGTACTAACAGAATGCTGATACAATATATATTGAAAGCTGTTTCAAATGCACACAGCTTTTTCATAAAATTTTCATTGGAATATAGTCATTAATATTAGTAATGTCTAAGCTAAGACAGAACTTTTTTAGAAAAAAACTGATGTTATTTTTTATCCTTCTGGGCATGCTGATAGCTTGTTTTGTGAAATAACCTTCCATACAATGTTGTTACCTTGTCCAATACAGATTTTTTAAACCATAATCCTGCGACAAATGGGATGCCACTGACTAAAATAAAGAATTTAATTTCATACAATAGTTACCTCCCTTTTAGCCATCAATTAATGTAGTCATCATGGAGATACAGGGGGAGAAAGAGGGTAATAGGAACAGTTTTTGGTAATGTTGAGTAAGTCACAGGACGGCAAAGTTAGCTTTGGGATAGTACAAGGTCCGTCACATACCACACACATAGCAAGAAAACAAGGACTAAATATGAAGAATTTGTTCAGGTGCTGTTGTCGTTGAAAGTTTTATAATAATTTTGAAGCCAATTTAAACACTGACACTGATTGGGATGAGATTAATCTTGACATGGGGAAGAGAAGCCTATATTCTGTCTAAGCACATGATGTTTTACTTCAACAGCACCTAAAATAGCTGCCAAAGAGTGGGAACATGGTGTAAACAAATTAAGTGAAGGAGAAGATGTTTGGTCAGTTGAATATAGAAATGAGTCTTAATTACTTAAATTCTGTCTACATTACCCGGTATGGCTCCTGTGGATGGTAGATTTATATCGTTTTAAGTCCTACAACTCGTTCTGTCTTCATGAACTATCCATGGTGCTTGGTTTAACTGTCCTTGTACAGGGTTCGTACATATTTAGAACATGTTTAAATTTAGAGCAATTGCTTAAAAAATGTTGTTAAAAAGTACATTTTTAAAGCAAATATCAAACACAAGGCAGGAGTTATCTTTCTTTTAAAGAGTTATTTTTCCAATGTGGTTAGATATGTATAATGAACATCAAATTGGTCCCTATGGTGCCAAATATTTCCAAGAGAAGAGGTATCAGTAGTGCCCTGTCCAGACAGAAGTATAGTTTATAAGCATTTCGTCCGGGCTCCTATCTCATACTAGTATCTATAGTACCAAGTAATAGCTCTCGTGCCTTTTTGCTTAGAAGCATTTTAAATAGCATTGTTATATTTTCGTCATAAGTAAAACCTTCTATACTTTCTGACTGACACATTAATTTGAAATAATTCCTTTTCAAGGTGAAATGAAATTCCCTGTTGTTGTTTTTTTCAAATTTTTCGTTGACAGTTGTCGCAATGCAAAAACATTCAGATAAATAATATTTTGAGTCTGTTTATTTGTACAGGGAAAAACTGAAAGCTTCAATATATGTAGGTACACCTGTAAAAAGATATCGGAAAATAAAAATACATAAATTGTTCATAAGAGGTTTCACCATCTTCTACTGCATTCGCCATCTCAACTATTCTGCCTATAAAAGATGTACATTATGTATTAAAAAGGTAATTTTGAAAAATGTATTTGAAAAGAAATATATTTAGAAACAGATGCCAAAAATTCTTACTTTTCTCAAAACGGGAAAGATAATGACAAATGTATGAATGAATCTGAAAACATTTTGAAAATTACTTTTATTCTGGAGGAAGAAAAGCCTTTCATATGTATTGCTTTAATTGCAGTTATGAAAATGATCATATCAGAAAATCTGGCTATATTAAGTCATTATCAGTAATATGATAAGTCAACTCTTCGACAATGGCAGAATTTTCTCACATTTTCCAATTTTATCAACGAGAATAAAGATGACATTTTTCTCAAGACATGATTATTCATGTTGTATATAGTTTTCCCTACATTTGAACAGCCCTATTTTAGTAATTTGTATTTTCAGAAGAATTTGTAGTTTTGATATACCCATAAATGATTGTGTTGAATATTTTGTATTTTCATTCCATATTTTGCTTTATTTCCATTCTCAGCATTAACATTTTTTGTTAGAATACAAGTCACAATTTAGCTACCGCAGCATGTACACCTAGTCACTAATCGAAGCAGATTCCAATACTTAAACGTCCAGTTGTCACTATTAGTTTAAATCTAGACATAAATTTCAAAAACTATATTTTTGCAATGTTATGTCACAATGCTGCATTGCACTCCTCAGTATTAGTGTTTTTATATCAGAATATTAGTCAAAATTTACTACAATGTGTTCAGCTAGTCACAAACAGAAGCAGATTCCAACACATGCAGGGATCACTTTCAGTTCAATTTCCATCTATTTTCATTTTGCAGTGTATGGAGGAATCTTGTTGTCCACATCACAAGACAGAGTAAATACAAGATTTAGTGTTATATTTGGTTGTAAAAATGTACCTTGCCCCTATGTTATTGTATTTTATTTATCTGTACAAAAAATGTTTCAGTACGGTATTTAAAATATTTTCATTCTGAAATAAAAGTTTATTAATTAACAACATAGCTCTAAGACTAACACAGCACCTATAGCTTCCTTCTAGTCATGTTTGCTTCAAATGTGCTAAATATATTTACAATCAGAAAATTGTGACTTAGTCTCGGTGCAAACGCTTACCTTTTTTCTCAACAAAAACAAAACTTTTCAGCAAGATAAAGTATTCATGTATTTTTTGTGTTTATCTTGAAGTGTTTTTAGAATGTTTAGCTTATCTGTGGGTACCATAAACATGCACACAACATACATGTAACATCGTATTTCAACTCAAAACGGTCATGTTTTCTCATTATTTTTACGTTTGAACATCCAATCTGATCAAAATAGATTTAATATTTTTCAGCTATAAAATTTTTTTTCTTTTTGCATTCTTTGCTTAGTTTTGTATAATTTTTATAATAAAACCAGAAGCAAATAAGTACCGAAAGTTCACCACCTGAAATTAAGTTTGCCCAAAATATTTGCAGTAATCTACGGTATCTGCAATGTGAATGTTCGGTTGTTAAGTACCACCATTTAAATGTGACTGGCCCTACCATGTTGCCAGTTAAGTACCACCATTTAAATATGACTGGCCCTACCATGTTGCCAGTTAAGTACCACCATTTAAATGAGACTGGCCCTACCATGTTGCCAGTTAAGTACCACCATTTAAATGTGACTGGCCCTACCATGTTGCCAGTTGAACACCACCAGATGTTGAGATACATTGAGGTCAATATGAACACATAATCATATCAATTTGACATTATTACAATGTCTAAACATAAAATCTCAAAGCTTGACCATGGATTCTCCTACTGAGCATAACATATAGCTATGGCAATACATTGTATGTAATTTTGATATGAACCACTTTTTACAGTAATTCTTCTTGTATGAGGTGGATATAGATTTTCCGTGATAATGATATTAACCATCTGTGAGGAAAGTGCTTCATTAAGGACAGCATAGCCAGCAGTCAGTGGAAATCACCTGTTATGCAATACGTCTGACAATATTTTTATCCCTTTTTATAATGAACTTATGACGTTATATATTTGATTTACATGTAGTGTTAACCGGAATAATGTGGGTGAATGGTTGTTCTTATTTCCCTGAGTTCTATTGACCTGATGTACGACATGTGGATGTGTTTGTGTTGTGTCGTGTGTACACAGCCACTTAGCTCTGCTAGGGGTTACCTACCACGTCCTAGGGTAGTAACAGCTAGATATGCTGTAATAAACCGTTATATATTATAGAAGTCTTGTGTCTTTTTTTAAATGTCCACATCATTACTCAATGTATTCAATTTTAAATCACCTACGGTACTTAAGGTAATCGCTGTACCAATGCATCAGTTATAACCACAAAGAAGTTACCACAAAAGCTTAATCTCCATCAAGAATTTACCTTATAGCCAGATAGGCATGATATACCCGGGATAAGGGATTTTTCTTTAAAAATTAATGTGCAGTAAACCATGAAAAGTAGGTTACTAAATACTGTGATCTAGTAATTGTACGTGACATACCACCATCCAACATTTGATGGTCCTGCAAGAAGATAGACTGTGAGGCTGGTCAGCTATTTTCTTTGATGTGAAGTGAACCATTAAAAGTAGGTGACTGTGATTTAGTTTTAGTATGCGACACACTGCCATCTCAAGTTGTACCTACTTCTGAGGTTTCATGATTGTGCATCAATTGATTTTTTTTAAATTATAGTCTGGGCAAAAATACTAACGGACAAGCTAATGCCATATCACAATACGATGACGGGTGTATAAAACAGGTTTCAAATAAAAAATGGTACATAAACAAAATAGGATACTGGTCATTTACACAACATTTCACTAAAATTTACGTTTACACGCAGTTGTCCTGATAATATTTTCACATAAAGGAGCATAACTCTCCAGCAAAAGGACTGAAACAAAAACAAGTTAAACAACTTCAGGTGTAAACCATAATCTTCGGAAAGTTTTATTGAAAACAGACATAACTTGAAGGAAATGAAGTCATGGATGGAATTACTATAGGGCAAAGGATTTTGATGCAGGTCCTCAATAATATCATTTTAACTAGTCAAAGTACTAATGAGGTTAAGTGATTCATTTGTTCTGCGGAAATTTCAACAAGTGTAGGACTACAGATAGTCACACATGTACAAATGCAATAATATTACATGATTCACTGAAATAGCTTGATTTTATTATCTTGAAATTTCTAGTTACATTCTGACACGGCTTTTGGTCACAGAAAATCTGAATCTGCCTTAAGACAGTCTAAGGAACCTCTTAGGTGGTATTTTGGATTGGCGGTCTTTAAGGCAGACTCTTTACGCAGAATCCTATGGCAGATTCTCGCTAAGCTCTTTTAAATGTTTAAGCTATTATTACTCCTTTAGTCAACCTGGAATCTACTTAAGAACACTACAATCAGATATAGGTTTCTGAGTAAAAATAAAAGGCCAAGAATCAATCTTTTAGTGGAAATTGGCTTAAACATTCTGATGGATCCCCGGCAATACTTTTTCTGACAGGGAGTCACATCCTTACCAAACCATTCATATTCTGACAAGAGGTAGCTAGGCACATCCTAACACGGGTGATCATATAGCCAAACACAAGTAGTAACATCCTAACCCAAAGAATACAACCCGTCAGACTGTCCCGACAAAGATCGGCGATAGAACTCCGTAAACGTAGAATGACCCCTCTAAACAGCAGCTGTCATGACCTCGGCGTAAGAAGAACCATTAAATGAACCTCATGAGCCCTAACCCCTGACACCCGCAAGGACTGATTCCCTGCCGACTCATACGCAGCTCAAACAGTCTGAACAATCCATCGTGAGAAGAGTGTCCCCCCCCCCCCCCTCTGTCCTCTGTTCTGGCCAAGAAGTAACGCAAGGCACGAACTGGGCAGAGCAGGCGATCAGGACAATCCCCGTCCAGAGTTGAAGCCAAAGAAGGGATTACCACAAGCCCTGGGGTGAAACCAGGAACCTGGTTCTTAGCTAAAAAGGTGGGATCAGTGGTCACTGAGACCGAAGAATGGCCAGCCGAAAAACGAAGGCAAGAAAGAGATCTGCTGAAAGCATGAATCTCGCTTCTGTGGCGACCGGAAGCGAAGGCTATCAAGAACACAGTCTTGAAAGTAAGAAACTTCCGATCCGTCGACTGGAGGGGCCCGAATGGTGCCCTCAACAAGGAATCTAGCACAAGTGCTAAATTCCACCTAGGGACCAATTGTCGTGAACGAGGCTTCTCAATGTAGAAGCCCCTTATGAGAGCAGACAATGAAGCATCCGAGCCCTTAAGACTTGCTACCATAGAAAGCCAGCACACTAGCAATGGCTGAACGATAGCCTGCAATAGTTCCCGGAGACAGACCTTTGCCCTGGAACAGAGACAAAATAAAGTCGGCTACAACGGGAACAGAAGTAGTCACATCCTGACACAGGTAATCATAGCGAAACACAGGTGGTCACATCCTGACACAGGTAATCATAGCCAAACACATGTAGTCACATCCTGACACAGGTAATCATAGCGAAACACAGGTGGTCACATCCTGACACAAGTAATCATAGCCAAACACAAGTAGTCACATCCTAACATAGGTAATCATAGCAAAACACAAGTAGTCACATTCTGACACAGGTAATCATAGCAAAACACAAGTAGTCGCATCATAACATAGGTAATCATAGCAAAACACAAGGAGTCGCATCCTAACATATGTAATCATAGCAAAACACAAGAAGTCACATCCTGACACAGGTAATCATAGCGAAACACAGGTGGTCACATCCTGACACGGGTAATCATAGCCAAACACATGTAGTAACATTCTGACCCAGGTAATCATAGCCAAACACAGGTGGTCACGTCCTAACACTGGTAATCATAGCCAAACACATGTAGTCACATCTTAACACAGGTAATCATAGCCAAACACAAGAAGTCACATCATAACACAGGTAATCATAGCCAAACACAAGAAGTCACATCATAACACAGGTAATCATAGCCAAACACAGGTGGTCAAATTCTGACACAGGTAATCATAGCCAAACACAGGTGGTCACATCCTGACACAGGTAATCATAGCAAAACACAAGTAGTAGCATCATAACACAGGTAATCATAGCCAAACACAGGTGGTCACATCCTGACACAGGTAATCATAGCAAAACACAAGTAGTGGCATCCAAACACAGGTAATCATAGCCAAACACAGGTTGTCACATCCTGAGAATTGCGTCAGAGTCTGCAATGAGGGATTTTCTACACAAAGCAAGTGTGCGCGTGACACACTTTAAAGTCGGCTAATGATTTCTGGGCAAGTGGAATCGGTATGCGAGAATTGGTTCCAAAACAAGTATTTTTCAACCAAATCATTGATAGTTGATGCGATTAATATGATGTGTTGGAATATAGAGGGTGGTATGGTAACTCGAGTTTGGGTTTATCTTCACATTGTCTTCTTATCCAATCGAGCAGACACAGAAATGTTCCACGTCAGCTTCGAACTTGCCCTGTGAGTCTTAATGACATCGAGAACAGCTATGGCCATAGTGTCAGATTGCGAATTAATATTTTATTTTTAAGTATTGAGGAATCAGATTATTCTGAAGATAACATCATGTAGATGGTATCCAGACATATAAAATTTGCCAGAATTTTCGGACAATGAGTTTAATTGAAACCAAACTGACGACTCTTAATATAGAGTAGAACACAGTCTGGTAGCATTGTGCATGCACTGATGAGAAATTTGTCGAATAATGACGGGTTTGAGGGAAATTAAAACAGAAATACTCTCAATGTTGTTGATCAAAACTGTTTTTTCTTTAATTAAGATGGAAAGTCAGTTAGCAATCGTTTTCTTTGCCCTACAGTGAAAACGTATTACGTTGAACAGCACTACTTCGTGACCAGTTTCTGTGCCGGATTGTTTATATTGCAAAGTTATATACTGTGGTACCGCGACGGTCCAAAAATACGGAAATGTATCAGCGAAAAATGTCTACATGGTTTCTGCTGTTTTTGAATGGCAATAAAATGGTTGGCATATTTTAAATATGATGGTACATATAATGACAAATTGACGACATTGTATCTTCCTTATGTGAGGTCGACAATTTAAATGAACAGCAAAATACCGACAGTTACACATGAATTTTATACAATACAGTACTTACGGCGCGTCTAAATACCCAATACTACCCCATACTACCCTATACTACCCAATACTACCCCATACTACCCAATACTACCCCATACTACCCAATAATACCCCATACTACCCAATGCTACCCCATACGACTCAGTTATGTACCCAATACTACCCCACACTACCCTATACTACCCAATACTACCCCACCCTACCCTATACTACCCAATACTACCTCATACTCACCAATACTACTTTTAACACTGTGAATTATCATACTTAAATAAGTTCTTTTACTTCTATCTGCCATATTTTGTCGTAAAATATGCGATTTGGTGCAGAAAACATCACCGAATGCCGTGACTATGACCCCATACTACCCTACCCCATACTACCCAATAATCCCCCATACTACCCAATGCTACCCCACACTACCCTATACTTCCCAATACTACCCCACACTACCCTATACTTCCCAATACTACCCCATCCTCCCCAATACTACCCCACACTACCCCATACTACCCAATACTACCCCATCCTACCCAATAATCCCCCATACTACCCAATGCTACCCCATACTACCCAATAATCCCCCATACTACCCAATGCTACCCCACACTACCCTATACTATCCAATACTACCCCACACTACCCTATACTACCCAATCCTACCCCACACTACCCTATACTTCCCAATACTACCCCACACTACCCCATACTACCCAATACCACGTACCCTACCCAATACTACCCCATACTACCCAATACTACCCCACACTACCCTATACTACCCAATACTACCTCATACTACCCAATACTACTTTTAACACTGTGAATTATCATACTTAAAGAAGTTCTTTTACTTCTATCTGCCATATTTTGTCGGAAAATATGCGATTTGGTGCAGAAAACATCACCGAATGCCGTGACTATGACCCCATACTACCCTACCCCATACTACCCAATACTACGTACCCTACCCAATACTACCCAATACTACGTACCCTACCCCATACTACCCCATACGACTCCATAGTGATACTACCCCATACGACCCAGTTATGTACCCAATACTACTTTAATACTGTGAAATATCACCTATGGTGGAGTTATTTACTTCTATCTGCCATATTTTATCGGAAAATATGCAATTTGGTGCAGAAAACAGTCCGGCATTTCGATTCGACCGACAACGTATCAGTAAAATGTGTTCTCTCGAGTTATTCCCCTTTATACAGTAACATCACCTAAAACAGAGTAATTTACTATTCAGAATAATTAACCAGCATACCGAGGCTAGAAACGACTCCTTGCAAGAAACAGATACGACCGGAGGCGAATAATGTTATAAATGGTCTAAAAAGTGAAAATATACCGTCTCTGACACCGACCCAATACTATTCAAAACGACCCAGTTATGCACCCAATAATACTTGGATACTGCGATATATCACGTATATCACGTGAACAGTAGTAATTTACTTTCTGACAGCCGTTTTTTCGCGGAATGCTTGCGATTCGATGCAGAATAATTACAACTGCACGTTACATAACCCAATACTACCTAATTCTGTCTGTAAGATAAAAGTATTACCCAATACTATAAAATATGACCCAGTCCTAAAATACGACCTAGAACTGTATAATTACCTTTACATATATGGGGCAAAGAAGTAATTCCAACAGTGTGGACAAGTTTTGGTTGTCAAATTTTCGGAGCGATCCGCTCCTTTTTTAAGACACAGTGAAACAGAACAGTTACATGTACATATACATCATATTACAAGAACATAGAAATGATATACTATAATTGAAAATATAGCTATTATATAAAACCAATAGTCCCTCGGCTAAAGACAGCCGAAGGCAGCAATTAAGCTGAGAGCATATCGCGGACAAGGAACGCTGATGTAGAGGACCTATTCTTGCGCAAGATGCACTGTCATATAAAATGAGTCAACGAGAGATATCAAAAACGTGGAGCATGTGCATTTTTGGAAATCTGGCCCGGTAAATGTGAAAAATCTCCAATTTGCTAAGGAATGTCTCATTAGTCGCCTCTCAATACTGCGACCCATTACCTTTACATATATATATACATTCTCAACAAAATCTCTATTCTTTTCTGCTACTACTGAACTGTCATTATTCACTTCTTTGAAAATTTTAGAATTTTAGTTTTCTAATGGTCCAAAACAGATATGTGATCCAATGGTATTTCCGTCTGTAGAACAGATTACTTTTTAACATGTTTATTGTTATCATTTTCTAATGGGTTTTAATGACGTCTTTCTGATATCTGTCTAAACTTCTAGGTGTTTCTTCCCCGAGATATTGTTTACTAAAATCGTTGTTTCCAACGGCCCGCTTTCACCATCTTCCATTACAAAACTTATCGCATAGACAAATTAGTCTTCTACAAAATTTTAAATATATATCCGTCCGAAGCTCTTCATTATCGTAGTAATCTGAGATTCGGCAAAACTTTAGACCCTTAGATAATGTATTAATATGTGTGGAGAAAAATTAGAGAACGAAAATCGATGGGTTTTTTTGTTTTTGTTTTACAAACATTTCAAGGAGAAGATTAAGTACCGGATTAGATTCTGAAAATCCGTGATAAAAGCAACAGTTACGTAAACACTACATCAGAGACGTATATGCAATTATACGTCCCTGTGTTATTATCAATAAGAACAACCCGATTTGAATTTCAACTTTCGGGTAATGAAGGCTTAAATTCTGTAACCCGGGACTTAGCACGGAATTAGATTATCAAAGTCCGTGTTCATAGTCTTGAAACGTATATCATAAAGAATTTATGATAAAAGTGCGTTTCAACTTTGATTTAATATATCATTGTATTCGTTATTTGGCGTATTTTATCTATTTTATATACTACAAATAGTATTTTCTTATTATATATTTTTGTTACATTACTGGTTTTATATTTTATTTCTTTTTAATAGAAAAATATTTATTCAATTCAATTTTTATTACTTTTTGGCCTTATGTCCCATTAGTCAAAAAAAATATTATAGCATGGCATTGTAGTAAATGTAGAGAAAGAGATTCTGTTGAATTACTTGAAACAGTTGTTTTAGATATTTCTTCTTAATTCATTACTTCAAAGGTAATATTTTCTACTCTAAGTAATTGAATTAGCTTAAAGACAAAATAATTAGTCAAGTTATATTTCTTACTACATTTTTTACTAAAGTGTTATCACGGACTAATCTAATTCCGTGGTGGTGTATATGTTACATTCAGGAATAAAATGATACCACGGGATTATACCAAGTTCGTGATGATACTAATCTTCAATTTGTGTAGCAGTACAAGCACAATATATCTGGGGACTAAACAAATATATGATTAATCATGGACATGGAGACGCCTCGGGAAAAGAAACAGGAAAGTGATCCCTGCCTGTGCTGGTAGTATTGGTTTTATCACCTTTAAGCCTTTTTCGTTTAGCAATTATAACTAATACTATTACCCTTATGTTGTAATGCTTTAGAGTAATTTTACAAATTATATAGGGCGTTATATAAATGTTTAATATCTTTATTATTGGGACTTAATACTGGATGGAAGACTATTGGGTAGGTCAGGTATTATGCACCAAGTGGCATATTTTTGTTTACAAAATACGGCAGATTGAAAGAAAATTACCTAGCATATTGGTCAAATATTTTGCATAAATCGCATATTCTCTGACGAAGTACGACAGATAGAAAATAAATTATTTCTTAGGTGATATGTCACCGTGTCGAATCTAAGTCCGTGGTCGAACTGACTGTTTTCTGCACCAAATTGCATATTTTCCGATAAAATATGGCAGATAGAAGTAAATAACTTCTACAAAGTTGATATTTCACAGTATGAAAGTAGTATTGGATACATAACTGGGTCGTATGGGGTAGTATTGGGTCACAGTCACGGCATTTCGGTGATGTTTTCTGCACGAAATCGCATATTTTCCGACAAAATATGGCAGATAGAAGTAAAATAAATATCTCTAAATATGATAATTCACAGTATTAAAGTAGTATTGGGTACATATCTGGGTCGTATGGGGTAGTATTGGGTATTTAGACGCGACCAAAATATAATTATGATATTCAAAATATTTTTTTCTCAATATATAAACGTACTTGTGATCACGGACTAAGATAGCTAATTCCGTGATATAATACACAATTGAAACACAAATTATCATCTCGATCCACTCCCTTAGCCTACTTATGTGTGAAATTTGTGTACAGGTAAATAACACTAAACATACATGTGTCCGCACTGGACACTGACAGCAGGAGGTCCTAGACACACCTATATATATACTGTACCTGTGTCCAGGTATGACATCATTGCTCATTTTTATTTTCCAAAAGTTTACAACTTTTAGGTACAGTATATTACTACAATCCATACATATACAATACATGCTTACCAGGGCGGCAGTTTGCATGTGTAAACAAATAAGTGGCATGTAATTTGAATGAATGATATACTAGTTATAAAATAAGTGACATGTATTTGAATGAATGTATACATCTTAAATGATATACTAGTTAAAGAAAAACTAGTAAAAAATAATGTATTGAAGGAAAACGTATTGTTGTTGGTTCATACATTTAGATTCAGATTCTCTCAACAGAAATGATTTGTGCAGAAACTTTCCATATGCATAATTCAGATGTATTGCTAGAGTTCATAAGACTGATGAATTTAAACATGCTGGGTTTTGACCACTACTATTTTTTCATGTGAATATGTCTAAGTACTGTATCTGAAAAGATGGACATTTAAGCACAAAGTGGTATTCGTCCTCAATATCTAAATTGCATAATTTAATGATTCTTAAGTTCCTTGGTACATTTATACATCTACCTTGCTCAATTTCTAACTGGTGACTGGACATTCTGAGTTTCGTAATGACTTGTCTGTACTTGAATTGGATAGGTTTCCTGAGATAAATTTTCATATCAAAACTTTGTGCACATATTAGGTGTCTATACATACTACATTTGGTCGATTCAACTATATGACTCCTTATTTATTGTACACAACAATCAAAAAGTCTTTGTGTTATAATATGCAAAGCCTGTTTTACATTTATTGTCACCTGGGTGTCCCAGATATAACCCAGTCCAATAGTATACAGTTCATTTTTAATATCTCTCAACCAGTTATATTTATCACTAACATTTAACCTTTCCATAAGATCATTATATATTTCAGTCAAAATACAATTCTGACTAAGTACTAATTTCAACCAAAATTTGAACACTCTCAACTTTCTTATTGTAATCAGAGGCAGGGATGTGTAGTGGACTACACATCTCCACTACACATCCATGTCGTGGACTACACATCCCTGTCAGAGGATATACTCCTAATTCCTCATAAATCATGTTATTAGCTTTACTTCCTTCATCCCTAACATTTCCTTTAAAAAATGCATTTGTACTTTTTCAATATCACTGGCACAATAAAATCCCCAGATCTCGTTTGCATAATTGAGAATTGGGCTCACATAAGTTCTGAATAATGATAGCATAGTTCGTACATTAAAATCAAACTTCCGTGTCTTTGAGTTTAGTGCAAACATTGCTTTTCGACCTTGCTCAGACAGCTTATGCTGCGTCTTAGTAAATTTTCCGTTATAGTTGAATAATAATCCTAGATAATTAAATTCGTCAACAACTTCTATATTTGATCTCGAGCCTTCCCAGCCTTTCAAAAAACAACAATTTTAGTCTTCTGAATATTAACAGTTAGCTTCCAAACAGTTAGCTTCCATTTTCAGAGAACAATAATTATGTGTCAAGTGACTTTTGAAGTCCCTCCACTGATTCTGATATCAGCGCCATGTCATAGGCATACATAAGTAGAAAAAGGCTTCAAGTTTTGAACTCGTATGGCATGTTACCTTCTTGTATAAACTCCATCTCACAATCGTTCACATATATTGAAAACATTTTCGGTGATAAACATTCACCTTGAATTAATCCAATCTCATTAGTGAAAAGTTCAGAATAAAATTCATCTAATTTGACACACGATTTTGCACATTTATACAATGAAAAAATAATTGATAACAAATTACCTCTAATACCACATTCTGACAGTTTGAGCCATAAATTAGATCGATTAACAGTATCGAAAGCTTTCTTGTAGTCGACGAAGCAGCAATATAGTCTTTTATTTTGTGAGAATGTCTTATTAATGTAAGAATGTAAAGCAAAAATTGCGTCTGTAGTTCCATAACCAGATCTAAATCCAAATTGTGCATCAGAAATAATTTCATTTGTGTTAGCCCATGATAGCAATCGATTGTTCACTGTACCAGTAAAAAGTTTCCTAAGACAGCTTAATAGACTTATACCGGTAACCCCGATAATTATTGAGGTCATTTTTATCACCTATTTATATAAAGGCACGATAGCTGCCTCTGCCCATCGCGTAGGAAAATGTCAAAGGGATGTTAGCAGGTGGGCAAGGGGTACCTAAAGTTATTATGTAGATTGGTGTCTTCCAATTTTCCATTAAACAACAATGTCTTTGGGCTAAATAACGGGAAAAATAAAATGCGCAAGTACTGTCAAAGAGTAACATTAATCGGACAGGTTCTCCCTCTGCAACTTTATCATGTGCTTAATTCTCTGGATTGCATAAACTCAATAAAAAAAGATATTCAAGTTTTTACAACTGCGGGGTAAAAATACACAGGTTTGCTGCTCATTTTGAGTATAAATTATTGTACCGGTTGTTGTCAATTCCAATCCTATGTCTCCATATTTGTAAAGAAAGGCCGGGTGGGGTGCACTTACGTTAATTTACCTCTATTTTAATCTATTGCTTTGTGTTGTATGTAGGGGTTCATCATATTTTTTAGAGATCAATTGAATAATAAAAAGTATCATAATTATATACAGTCACTAGATCAACGAATCATGTACCGCATGTGTATTTGGACACCCGCATACACCTCATCGTTTGCCTCCTCAATAGGAACTCATCTCATCATTAAAATTGTAAAAACAAAATCAGTTTAATTTTTACATGTTTGTAGCACTTTAAATATTATCTACACAAGAAAGAGACAACGGAATATCGAAAGCACGATCGCAGCTTCCTGGTATATTCCTATTGGGATCAACTACGATGTTCGCACTTTAGGGCTTAGAATATCCAGAAAGACGTTAAGGACTTCAAGTGGACATGATTGAAATGTACAAAATTTTAAACAGAATTTACGATAAAGAGACACGTACTTTTGTTAAGCTTAGGAGTGAGGAATCAGTCAAAAATAGTACAAGAGGAAACTCGAACAAAATATTCCTATATTAGTCAACAACATCCCTGAGGAGAAACTATTTAGTCAAAACCTGGAACAAACACTAAGAACAGAATAGATGTCAAGAACTTTATTATAAGTATAGGGCAAATGTAATAAACAATGAACTCTAACTTTAAAAATAAAAATTGTTTATTTTTTGAGTCCAGTGTAGAGGAGCTCTATCGGCTCCTGTATTGGAAACTAACTTTAACTTTTGAACTTTTAATCTCTTATAAAATATTTCTGTAGCGTTAACGTTAACTTCACATCATAATAACGATAGTACTTATGTGTTCTACTATTCCAATTATATAAGTTGATTGGTTCTTTAATGTAACTATTCTGTTTATGTAATCTTCCTATTGGAGGTATAAAGAGAATGACAATTGAGTCTTGAGGAGATCAAAGAAACCATAGCAGACATCATATCCACCGCCCAGCATAGCTGTTAACCATGGTATCGCAATAAACTACAAGAGCTACCTCCCCTATACCGTATATCGGACGATACAGTTTTGAGGGGAATCAGCTTTGGGGACGATATGGATATTTGGAGGGATAACGAGTGTAATTTAAAATGTTATATGAATTCCAAATGGGTAGACTAGTAATGAAAAAAAGGTTGAAACAATATAAACACCAGGCAAGAATGAACGATAAGATAACCGGAAGTGGAAATATTGTGGTTCAGTCAAGTTACTGCGGTCCAGTCCAGCTTGACGCCAGTTCTTGGATATCTTGTCGAGTCGACGTGTTTTTTTGTGAAGGCAAATGTGTGAACATGTTAATGTTATCAAAATGGGGATGAGATAACACCACTATAACTCACGCAGGTAGGTCAATTTTCATACATATTTTCTGAGTATTCCCTGAAAAACTGACGAGTTATTGTTTGCCACATGAATGACCGGGGCGAATCGTCGCGAGGAACAACAAATCACAAGAAGTTGTGACGATGACAGATGTATCGTTTAACGCTCGTATCAGTAAAAGAATACATTTTATGAATAAAAGAATGTTGTATTATTTCCGTTCGGTTAAAAAAGTACTACAGTGCGTTCATTAGACACATAATCAAGAGACATTCACATGATCATTTGCAGATTAGTATAGGCCAATTTGTCGTCCTAGGATGATTTCCGATTTTCATTTTATGTCCGGTTTGCTCTGTCTGTGTGAAGTCATCCATGTGTGAAATTACAACAGACCCCCTTCTTGATGTAACACTGATTCGTAACATTTACACATGTAACCCGATGGCGAGGTCATGCAACTGGAACGATAATATAAAAAAATAGATGTTTTGTTTTACTGTCTGTTAGGGAAGATGGTTGGTTGGTTAGGTGTTTTATTTCGTCTTTTCACTGACTTAGGTCTGTGTTTTAGTTGACGCAAGGGGGTAAGTAGCCATTACCTTTTGTAAATTCAAAAGTCCTCGTCCTGTCAGCAGGTACAAGATTATTACAGCCGGACAAATCCCTGGAATATGATTGTCGTGGTCCACAGAACGACGTCTTATGGGAAGTCCCAGCGATAACATTTCTCCTATATATGAGGAGGTTATGTTTAAGTTTAAGTTTTTATTTTATTTTTTTTTAATTTTTGAAACCAGTACATATAACTTTGACGACAAAATTCAGACGGACATCATTATTTTAGACTTTAGTAAGGCTTTTGACACTGTACCTCATAGGAAATTACTTCACAAATTAGAACATTTCGGAATCACTGGAAAACTACACAACTGGCTCCATTCATTTCTAGAAGGTAGGAAACAACGAGTAGTAGTGGAAGGGGAACAGTCATCTGAGGCCAAAGTCATATCCGGTGTTCCACAAGGAACGGTCCTCGGGCCGATGATGTTCCTCTGTTTTATCAACGACATATAACATCAGTCGTGCATTCAACAATCCGTCTGTTTGCAGATGTTTGTCTGCTTTACAGACGGATCCGGAACCAGCAGGACCAAATCGAACTACAACGTTATCTGGATGCATTGCAGCTGTGGGCATCAACATGGGGAATGCGTTTTAATGTTAAAAAACGCATGTAATGAGAGTGAGTCGGTCTAAACAACAACATGAACACTTTTACTCGTTAAACAACCAAATTCTACAGCAAGTTTCGGACAGTCCCTATTTAGGCCTTACTTTTAGTGAAGATTTGAAATTCAGCACCCATATCAACAAAACTGCCAGAAAAGCTAATTCCACCCTCGGATTTCTTCGCTGCAACCTTAAACACAGCCCTGAATCCCTAAAGAAAACAGCTTACATCGCACTAATTTGTTCGGTTTTAGAATACAGTGACACAGTCTGGGATCCAGCGAACCAGAAAGAGACAGATACCATTGAATCGGTTCAACGACATGCAGCCAGATTTATATACAACAACTATGGACGGAAATCAAGTGTAACTAAAATGTTAGCAAATTTAGGACTCAAACCACTAGCAGAAAGACGCAGGGAACATCGGCTAGTGTTGTTTTACAAAATTATTTCAGGCTTGGTGGCAATACCTCCGGACGATTATTTAACTCCAAATTCACAAAGAACTTGCCAAAAGCATACCAAAACTTACCAAATCATACCTGCAAATTCGGACCTTTTTAAAAATAGTTTTTTTCCAAGGACAGTCAAGGATTGGAACAGTTTAGACCCGGGTCTTGTTTCGGCTGATAAGTTGACCACTTTCAAAAGAACTTTGTGCCTTGACTGAGCGCACATCCCGTGGACAGCTATCTTTTATCAGAAGGAGTCCATGTATTTATACAGATACAGATATATATATATAGGGAACTGGGATGCGTCTCTGGTTAGGTGTAGGTAGTAGAGCTATATATATAGAGGTGACAATGACAAACTTGCACTACACTACTTCCCAATAGATTGGAAAGAACCCAGGTCTTTTCACACACATGTATTATTTACTCTTATAATAGGGTGTTTCACCCGAAATGTACTTCATCCAGGGTTTCGCCTTAACCAGGTTTGCCCTGCAAGGGCTGTGAATATTTGTCTTAATATATTCTATTAAAGTTATAAATATCCGATTGGAAGAATGACTTCAATCTTACAATGTGATACTCACTCGGTTGTCGAACTGACGGAAAAAAATAAAAAAAATAGAACCAAGACAATTATTCATGTGGTAGTACATTTGTATTTCAGTTACAAGTTTGGGGATGTTTAACTGAAACAGGGGGAAATAAAACTGAAATAGGGGAAAATAATGCTGAAATTCAAGATGGGAACTGGCCCATATAAATATAACCAGCCATATTTAAGAAAGGCCTGTATATATCCATGCATTCATATAATTTATATAGCTTCATCAGAAAATGGCACCTGTTATAATTAACTATTACAGATGTATTAGTTTTTAGAATAAATGTATACGATGTCAACCTGTGTTCTATACTAGCTATATATAGATAGTCATATGTATATACATACTTGACTTTAAATTTAAAATACACATTTCATTTTAGACTTCAGGTCCATCGACACTATTACACCACAATTAATTTCAAAAGTATAAAAATGAATGAATGCATCATTTGGACATTTCATGTAAAATACAAGCATGACTACCATGATCTTTATATTAATTTGCTATAAGTTTCAACGATGTCATTGGTTTGTCTATGTGTCTCTGGAGCATATTGCAGCTGCTGTGACCTCAATTTGACCTTGACCTCAAGTACTTTATGAAGTGTAATTCAGGTTTCTGCAGCATATAACGTATTGACCATATATGGGCCACTGTTTCATGAATGTGCTTCGGTCCACTCCAAACAATGTTGATAATTATTATATGTTGGGAGGGGGTATCTGTGAAGCCGTCACTTCAAATTGAATCTAGTTTATATTGAACTCTGACTTTAATGAACGATACATTTATTGACTTGAACCGATTTGCCTTTGCCATTTTGATGACTTTAACTCACAATTTAACCCCTGAAATTTTATAATGGACTAATCGTACCTTTCAATTGGAAGAATTCAAATGTGTCTTCAGGGGTGACTGAGTTAATTATTCATTTGTCCATTCCAAGTTTCTGTGTTAAGCCTCTGATAGATTTATGATAACATGCAGTAATTTGGAACTGGCAGGTCTATTCTTGGTATATATGCATACTACATAACTAGGGGAAAATGTGGGGAAAGTAGAAATTCAACTCATGTACATAGATTTTGGTCTAGTTGCCCTAGCTACATGTAGGCAGTGCCTTAAAAAATATCTTGACATTGAATCGAGCTAATTATAAACATTTTATGTCTAGCGAAATTTTCAATATTTGCTATGAAAACAAAATCTGCCTGTGGGCTGGAATTTTAAATGAAATCTGTGCAATTAAATAAGATCTTAACCAATTCAAGGTTTCAACTTTTTAATCTGCTGGTCATTTGAACCGCATAAATTTTTGTTTATCGTTGACCTCAGTTCCATAATCAGGATCCTGTGGAGCTGGAGATAGTAAATAAAAAACCCTAACACAGTCTAGGGACGAGACTTAAACGTTGTACCAGTTGGTTAACAGGTTTTTATATGCCCTTCAAGTTTGACGGAAGTATTAATTTATGGTATGGGGTTGTCCGTCCATCCGTCCGGCGTAAACTTTGGTTTGCCCGACAAACTCCTCCTACATTTTTTGACCGATCTCTTTGAAACTTGGTATACATTATAATCATGATATGAAGTTGTCTCCCTTTAAAATGAACTTTGATTCAACAATTTTTCCAAAAGCTATTGCCCTTTGTTTATTTCAGTATTTGATTTTTGTCCGGCAATCTCCTCCTACATTTTTCGACTGAACTCTTTGAAACTTGGTTTACATTATAATCATGATATGAAGTTGTGTCTCCCTTAAAAGAATTTTGATTTGACGATTTTTGCAAAAGTTATTGCCCTTTGTTCATTTCAGTATTTTATTTATAGCATGTCAGCTAACCACTCTTAAAATGATGCAGATCTTTTTTCAATGTAAGAAAGTATATAACACTATATATGGCATTTGACGGGCGTATATTGTTCTGCCTCAAGGTACTGTCGTTGTTTATTCATCCTAATTGAATTGCAATTGATAAGCCACAGGCAGAATATTATAAGCAGGGCATTTGTACATGTATATATACTGCACAATGTAATTAGGGCTCAGATAAAAGGGATACACTGTCTGCGGGTTATTGTTTATTGTAGGTGACATTCTTTAAAAAACACACACTTACTACATTTTATTTACATACACAGGTATATGATTGTAAGTTATATATAATTAAGTAGTCAGTGTATCTAATTTGGTTATGATCGATGTGAGATTGTTTCCAAACGTTACATTTAGTTACCTGTTAATGGGTTATATATCATTAATTGTGGCAACATTACAGAGAAGATAATCAATAATTATCACATGCTGTTTGTACGTAGAATACTATTGGAGTCTTTATACACAATAGCTCGCCAGACTGTTTTACATGTCCGGGGGAGTTCACGCTATAGTAGATCAATTGAATCAATCCAAGAAATGATCACCACAGCATCAGGTGGCATGTATCCGAATGGGAAGCTTGAATTGAGGTTTATTGTACACGTATCATGTCCATGTTTTGGCTCTAGAAATGGACTGTTATTCCTGAGGATTGCTGATGGGATATGACTGACAATGGCCAACTTGTAGGCTTAAACAAGCATTATAGCAAGTATAGTATTTTAAAGTACTGACATTGGATCTCGCACAACCGTGGTTTGTATGTACTATAAAATGTATAATATTCTCTACTAATTTTTAAATATTTTCTTACAATTTCATATAGTTTTAGTCCACAGAATTATGAGACTTGTTTTGGCAATGATTGATCAGGATCAGGTCCTGAGACACTATACATATAGCTGCCTTTAGGGTTTCCCCCTACAGCATGACTGGTATTATTTTCGGTACTGTATCATTTTCAGGGTTAGCTACATTTTACATATATAAAGGCCTAGGCAAGCACATCTGGTTAATTGATAAATTTTGGCATATTTTTTTATTAAAAAATGCAACCAATTATTAATTGGAATTAATGATGTACATTGTTTTAATGTAGTTGATCAATTCCAATGCACTAATTGTAAGTGTCCAACGGTTTATATTTAAAACTAAAATTTGCATATGAAATGAATTAAATATACCAATGATCGATTCTGAGATGGTACAACCAATCACCAAGTCAATTAAGGTCCAGTTATGATCGGAAGGAATGATTTTTTTTTATATGCATGCATTCATTGGGATTTGAACCTGTGACCTAATGGTTGCTATGCATGGTACTTCATGCGCTTATATAAAGGGATATTCCCTATACTCAAAGTTAACTTATGTAAGGCAACTTTAATTTGACACCATGCAGAATCTGCAGAATCTTTTAGACAGTCACAATTCCATTGTTAATAATCAAAGATCAGCCCATCAGGTCGTCACTAAATATAGACTTTTGATAGATTAACAGCTGGCTTGACTGAAAAATCTCAAGTTGTGTATGTGCCCCTGAGCTGTATAAATTCTAAACAAGATAATTATATTCCAATAATATAGTTTTGAATGTTTTAGTCACATTTTTTTCATATTTCCAGCATAAATGTATAATATTATATAAAAAGAAGGCAATTTGTCTTAAATTTATGAGAAAGAGCTACAAGGAGATAGTGTTTGTCTCATGTCTTATTTGTACATGATCACTCAACCGGTACAGGACTTTGTTTAGCTATTTGTAACCTTGGTAAATATTAACACTAGCTGCCCTTCATAACAGCTCAGCTATGTTTAAATAGCTAATTATTATATTTTGGATATATACATATCTGTTTAACTTTTATATCCTTCTGTGTATATCTGTTGGCCTCAAACTTGTACCTATTACGGCTGCCTTTGACCTGTCACGAACGCTTAAAGTGAAACAATCAATACAGCTGTGTTTGAACTCACGGTGGAGAATCCCTGCCTATATCCGGAGTAGGCTAGCACCACCTATATGTGGAATATAGCAAAATGGATTGGAACTGATAACATTAGGAAGATTAAGTATGTGAACAGATCATGTTTAACCAATTTCAATCTCCCTGAAGCAGGTTCGCCATTGCTGGAAACAAGCACCAGGGTGTCTTGATTTTCTCTGTATTTCCTGTTTACTTTCATTTTACATAATTATTATGTAGTAATCACTCAAAGAATCTGCAAGCATTTTCTGAAAATTACCAAAACAAAGCATTCGTTTACATTAAAGGATTAATAAAGTTACAAAATGTAACTCATCAAAATTGAACACACTATATTCTCATAAATGAAACTTTCAAAATCAGCGAAAGAGCTGGAAACAGACAAAATTTCCATTGCATCTAAGTATTGAGGCACATTATTCTCACAAAGAATTGAACATTTCCCATAGAGACACTAGATAAAATGAGATTCAAAGTGAACTGATAACAGACTACATTTTCCTTAGAGCTTCAAACTTTGTCAACTTTCTTCAAAAGCTTAACCTTGATCTACAGAATGCAAGATCAGAAGCTTTATGAAAATCTAAAAAAAACACCAATACAATCTATTCTTCATTGCCGATTTTTTTCTATATGATTGTAATATAAAAAAAATGAAAATAAATAATATCCATCACACTCAATCCCAGACAAAATAATCATTTTGCATCATTATTTTATGCAAACATCTTGAAGTGATATTTTGAAGAATACATATATATTATATCAAATATTGAGACAGCTTCTTATGAACTATGTGGCATAGAGTCTTGGTATGTATTTGGTTAGTGTTTACATATATATATATATATATATGTAACTACCGAGGTGAATGCAAACATGAAAGACTACAGTATCAATTTGGTTCAACTATATGACCTTGACCCACATTTCTATCAACTCCTGCTCATGATCAAGTTTCCAGGTGAGAGATACAATGTATATATATAAGGGCCCTATTGTTCTGTTTGTTGGTAGTTGAGATACAATTTTGTTTTAAGTTTTAAGTCTTCATTTTGAAACACTTTATAAAGTCACTCACATGATGATAGCTTTATATTTATGTACACATGCACTTGTATTCCCACCTGTCAATCCCAAATGAATCGCATGGCTGAATCACACGCCAAAACTACATTAACTTACAAATGCTGGTAGCCATTTTGTTTTTATTTTATCAAAGTAGTGTATCTATGAGTAATGCAATAATGATAAAACTCCTACGTATTACCAGGAAATAAGTACATTAAAATTTCAAAGATTTTATCATTTGTTTTGGTGGTGTATATAAATTGCACACACAATGTAGTCCACAGGCTATGTCGTGTCTGTATTTACGATTTCACATACGCAGAATCTTTTTTGCTCACGAGTTGATTATATGCGATTGTACAGAAGCTAAGTATAAAACCTTTTTATCGAAGCAGAGTTTGTCGAATGTGATTGGAGTTCTCCTGGAAAGGAGGTATGTTTCAAGTGTCTTTATACATGAATATCACTGTTATAACAAGGTAATGTTTTTACATTTAGCAAGAGGAAGTTCAGGGCTTTTTAAGGCCAATATTGGTGCTGAAAGTTGGCCCTTAATACTGGCTGCACTTTTTTCCTTTAATTTTTTCCAAACCCCTAAGCGGGGTTTGATCTGTAACGGTGTAAACACTTTGTCCACTTCTGGTGCTTCTCCATACGTGAAAGCCTTCTGGGAAATTAAGACCGCATACTGTCTTCAAAAATATGATAGCTAAAACCCTACAATATCTGTAATTATTACAGTTTACTAATGAAATATCATGAATTCTCCCTTTGATAAAAACATATGATAATGCAGTGAAGATATACTCAATATTTTATCTTTACATGTGAAGACGTCAATCTTAGTCACTTGTCGTCCAATCTTAACGGTATATTCTATTCTCTGCGGAGATTTTCAGTTTCAAGTTTAGATGAAGCGACGACAGAATAAGTGGTTGTGTGTTTCACCTATGCAGCATACATTATTGTTTTTACATAACTACACAATTAATATCATTTTTGTCAGGAAATCTTACCAGATAATAGCAACAAACGGCAAAATTGAAGTAAAAACCCATTAAAAATGGTGCTCTGTATTGTGTGACGTCATAACAACTTGGCGTCAAAAAATATGCTACACATTCCCGCAGTTTTCTGTTAATTTCTGATATAGAAATATTTTGCGTGGCGTGACGTGAAAAAGTGTGAGAAATAGAAAATTTCATGGTTTTTCCCATTCAATACAAATTATTCATTTCACTTGGATAAGACGAAAATGTGATAACAACATTAAAACAGCGTTGTGGCAAAATGTATCTTTGTAACAGTCTTTAGAAGTAGTAACTGTTAATCAAGAGGGAAGGGGATGGGCGGCTACGATTGACGCTTCAATCCGGAAGACGGTTGATATTTTATCCAGCGGTACATTGTCAATAGAAATATCCGAAGATGGCATTATTACATAATCGTTGACATTTAAAATGCGTTTAAAAATGTACATTTGCGTGCAGCGAGACACATATTGAGTAACAATAGGGCTAAATGCAAACTTAATGCCATTAACAATATGAAAAATAATTATAATTAAATAAATAAATAAAGTATGCAGGATCCGTTCCCTCGTGGTTGTTGGACTGTCAGTTAGTCATTTTCATAAAAAAGGATTTGGTGTCCAGCAGCTTGGCTGCATTTTCTTGTTTTGTATATTTTCATATTGTTTTCAGATGAATTGCAACATCAACATTTAAAACAAAAAATAAACAATCTTTCCTAAATAATCTATTTTGTGTGTATGATACTTTGTACTGTCTCCATTCCCAACTTATTGATCATGAAAGAAGCCTTGAAGTTGTAGATCACCAAATATTCATCGTATATATCTATATACTGACAGGGTAACAAAATCTGGAACAATTAGTTAACTGTTTGGCCTAAATTTATGAAAAACGTTCAGACGAGTATCTGGGTGACTATGCACCCAAACTGGGGTTTAAAGTTACCCAACCGTGTAATGTACAGTGCCACATAGTGAAAGTGTTAGGTGAATGGCAACAACTGTTTCACCCATTGTCAGTATAATGTGACCGGGCGGAATGCTGTGCTAGATGCCTTCGGCATGGCATTTCAGTCTGATAGCACTATAAATTTGGCATCAAATTTGCGCTATCATATGGAGGCAAGCACACCAACATACCCGGTCTCCTGCATACACACACGCAAGCACGTATACACTACACACATGGAGACACGCCCTTAAATAACCTAATTAGCTGTTAATAGGGCAATATTTACATTTGCATGGCATTGTCACTATATAGCCTCTTTGAAAGCTGAGTCATTGATTGGACTTTAATTACCATGCATCACGACACACAATTCTTAGCGTATTAATACAACACTGACCGGAACTACAATATCCAATATAAATAAACATGACTGCTGCTAAAATATCGCATTGGCATTGTGAGATTTGACAATGTCATTGTAAATTTATGTGCAAAATAAAAAACAAAATAAAAAACACTTTTATTACAACGAAAACAAGACCAAGGTCTGCAATATCATACAAAATGCACATCGGTTGAAATCACCAATGCCGACAATGGAAACAATTTTAACGCTCATGCAATTTATCAGAAACATCGTCTGGTACACTGCATTAATCAACAGGGGTTGTTACAAATGTCTGAAATACACATATTCTATAGACCTACTGCCACATATGTTACAGACCTACTGATATGAGTCACAGCACACATAAACATTTCAGACATGTGTAATGAACCTGTGCACTGTCGCAAGATCACTCACTTCAAACGCTATCAGTTTCACGCGTCTCGCATCCACAGTTCATCAGTTTCTGACGACATGTCAAATAACGACGCTGTTATAGAATCTACCGACTGTTGTCAGGTTCCCATACAATCAACAAATAAATTCACGGCTGGATTCTTCACAAAATGAGCAAAGAGAAAAGTTTGAATAAACTTCCAAAAATAACTCCCTCGTGGAGGGCAAGGTCGGATTTATGGAGTTCACTGTATTTGTCCATGCGTGAAATTTCGGGGAAAAATCTTTCAGCTAAGAGTTCTATTGATAAACTTAAATCACCCTATAGACATATCATACGCAATTGTATTGATACTAATTTGTGGAATAAAATTGAAGTGTTTGTTAAAATTTCAAAGTACTACTTTGTTTGCCAATCAGCACGCAACAATACGCTGTTCAAACTATTGAACGAAATTGTGTGGACTATCGATAAGGCGGGCATTTTTAATTTTAAATATAAATTATAAGTTAAAAAAGAACATAAGAGGCAGAGAAAACGTAAATATAAGTATTGAACTGTTTTTTGTATGGTATTTATGATCTATTTGAATGACACAGCTTTGCAAGCAAACAAATCATAATGCGCTAGCACGCATTAAGTTGTTTGCTTGCAAAGCTGTGTCATTCAAATAGATCATAAATACCATACAAAAACAGTTCAATGCTTAATTAAACAAAATTTAACCAAACCAAACCAAATGTATACAGATTGCTTTCCGTATTTTTCCTGTCAATTTGAATCTCTTGCAATCATGGTACATCTGATGGAAGTTCAGAGCTGTCAGGCTATTGCTTTGCTAATGCAAGGTCAAAGGCAATGTCAACAGGTTGCTATGCAGTTTTGTGTGAATGTTTCCATCATAGAACGTCTTGTCCACCATTTGAGAGACACTGGAAGTGCTGTCGACTGACTTCGCTTGGGAAGTCCGTGTGTTACAACGCTCCGTCAAGATAGGACTAATTGTCTTGCCTGCCTGCATAATTGCGATGTTACTACCACTGAAACCACTATTAATAAAGTGGGCAATCATCATTACCACATTCACCCCAAAACTGCACGGAACCTGTTGTGCGAGGATGGTCTGCTAGCTTGGCGTCCTTACATTTGCCTGCCTTTCACTTACATGTGCACGTCACACACGCTTGTGGCTTATATGGCAGTAGTTGCTCCCAGACGATTTCCAATGAGGCATTGGAGATGGGTATTTTTCACAGATGAGTCCTGTGTTAATTTTTTTTAGTCCGGACAGTCAAGGTTGTGTATACCGACATTGTGGGGAACGCTGCACCAATGCTTCCATCCTTTAAAGGGATAGGTTCGGGGCTGGCTCCATTATGGTATTGGGTGGGATGTCTCGCCGGGTATATACATGTAGTCAGCGTTGATTGTGGCAGCTGGGAATTTAACCGCCGTAAGATATAGGGATGAGATCCTCCACCCGGTTGCAATTCCATTTGTGCAACAGCATCACCTAATTTTCAAGCATGATAATGCCCAGACCCATGTACCCAGAGTTTGTCAAGACTTTCTCGCAAACTTTAACGTTAAGCCACTCGACTAGCCACCGTACTGTCCAGATTTGTCCCCAATCGAACATCTGTGGGATGAACTTTACAGAATGCCTCCGCTTCCCTCGACCAACTAAGGACTGCCTTGTAGGAACTCCGAAGCTTAAGAGTGGAACAACATCCCATGAGAATGATAAATGCACTGATGAAATACATACACAAGAGAATGAGGGCTGTGACTGTGACTGTGACAGAATTGCACGAGGGGGCATATGAGATACTGACGAGTCAGTCAATTTCACTTTGCGATATGGTTGGGGGGGGGGGGGGGGGGGTAGCTTCAATTACTCATGAATTATCAGTCAAAATCTAATGATGGCTTATACTTATATTAATATATAAAAATATTATCTATAACATTCAAATACATAACATTAAATCTCCTTAAATGCTACTCTACGTTTCTTTATCCTTTCAGTATATATATATATACGGTATATTTGTAGGTGATAAATTGGCATAAAAAGGTAGCATTTTGTGTCACTTGAAAAAGTTTGGCAGATGAGTAAAATGAGTATATATACCTGCTACAATATGTAAATCAGAATATGAATTTGCAAGTTTAATTATGTAAATTTGAATAAGTAACAATTTGTTTCCCTTAAAATTTCACATTATTAAACATGAAATTCAAGGCATAAATTTGTATTTCAAAATACATACAGAACTTGTTCTCTGACTACACATTGGGAAAATACCTACAGAAAATTGCAACAGAGGAATTTATTTAAAAGGTAGCATTCAGCATGTTTACAAGCACTTATGTGAGATCATATAACACTGGGTGTGCCAATGTACACCTTCCCTGATGATGATTTTAACATTTTTTATCATGTATAAATAGTTACAACCCCACATAAAGATACATGTATAACCCGTTGGAAAAGTTTTGAATTAAAACCGAGTACATGCATCCATTTTTAACGCTGAGTGTTTTTATTTATTTATTTTTCTTAATTATTACGTACAGAGTTGGAGTTCAACAGAGAAGCTCATTATGTTGACAGCTGGTGTTGTAAAACTAAACATCTTAGTGAGTTAGCATGACTGATTAATTATTCTGCCAGATTGAATCCACTAAATGTTAAAAGTATCTGGTTCCTGCCCTGGAAAATTGCCATGTATATATATGCATATACATATTGAATATTATGAGTATGACAGATATGTAGGAAACCATAATCTTTTTCCATTCACATCCGCTTCCTGAACAGCATCCTGTCAAAGTCAGCCTTGTGTCAGCATGAATGACTGGCAGTTACGTATACGTAACCACGTTGTCTTTCACAATCTGTTTAGTGATCGAAGAAAACATATTCTTTATTGTATTGGTAATTCTCCATAGTTTGTTGGTAAAATTATATAGGACTGTATATACATGTACTTAGATTAGAGCATGTAGAATAAGGTGCCACTCAGCCCTCCACCACTGGGTCGCACGCCAGGTACTGACTGTAGGTGTAAAACACAAACAAACCAAACCAAATATGGATATGTAGCAAATTAAAAAAGAAAGTCATTTTCGGGAAAAGTTGTTTATTCTACTATTTGTTTAAAGTCAACAAAAATAGAATTCTCAAAAGTGCAATTTCACGACTGATCAAGGCTCCATTGTCCTCTATGTATTATGTGGTTAAGATGAATTTCTGCTTCACATGCTACATACTGCACTTGATGGATGTTACAGATCGATCAACCGCGAATACTATGTATACAAGCTTAAGCCAATCTACATGTAACATGCAGACAATTACTTGTTACAAATTTATAGACTATCAAGTATTGGTACAATTTATATACTGAACACAACAAAGTCAGCCCATAACTGTTCTTACATGCGTGCACTAGTTTTTTTTTCTGTTTTTTTTTTAATGGCTTGAAGATATTTTAATCAATGTTGAAACCATTTCTATACAATTGGTTTTATTCAACAGGTCTTAGAGTCAAAGATAGAATGAAAAATGTACATAGCTTGAAAATGACCCGGGCAGGACATTTTTTTAAAGCATGATTGCTAGTTACATGGCAGTCCTTGCAGACAGTATGATTAAATTATCGTAGTTCCTAATGAACATTATGTTGCTGGCTAAATTGAAAGAATCTTTAAAACATCTGTCAACAATCCATAATGCATTTCATGATGATTATTTTAAAATGTGATTGACACCTCTTTAGTGAGAAAATTGTGATTGAGTTTGGCCCCTTCGGGAAGACCTACCATGTACTTGTGACCATGATCTGACTATTGATATAGGTATTATACGTTGTGCTCCGGGCCTATAGATATACAGTAATATATAAACATTTCAATCTGTATTTTAGTACAGTATTCGCCGTAATTAGCCCCCCCCCACCCCCCACCCCCTCTCCTTTTTTCCGAAAGAATTGAAATTAGCCTTATAAGCTCCTGCACTCCCTGGGCACCTATTATGGTTGATGCATTGTCAAACAGTAAGAAATCAATATTTTCATATTAATGTAGATTTTTATTTAAATTCTCGTGCCCAATCCCTTATACAAAATGTACATGTACTTTGAGTGCCCCTTGTCGTTTATTTTATGTATTCCTATCCCTTAATTGTCATTTACCGACTTACATGAAAAAGTGTCTATTGCTTTTATTATATTTATTTGTAAGATTCAACAATCAGTCTGATTTTCCCAAATAGCTTATACATTTGTATGTACATATAAAAGCACCCAGGGCACTTGGTACATTTGCGTTAGTTCGAAAACAGTTCCTTTACATGAGGTGAGTGAAATGCAAATTAAATTTGATTTGCCACAAATAAGTATGGGTAGAAAAAAATAAGGAAAACAATTATTAGCCTGTGCAAAATCATGAATTTTGGGAAATTTTGAAGAAAAAACATCACTCAATTTGTCTATGGCAAGACAGCAGAACATAAATGTGTGTAGTGTGCAATAAACCGTGACCCTTCTGTTGAAACTATCGGAGCGAGCCAGTTGTTCTTCTGTACTTCAGTATAAATCAGCACATATAACACAGAGGTAAAGGATATTAAGTATAAGTGTATTTGCCCATTGTGATGTATATATAATTTGGCTGCTTCTCACTTAGCCAACATTTTAAAAATACAGGTACACTGTCACCTTGGCAACATTAAATACTATTTGGGTGGGTGAACTTTAGGTACATTGTATAACCTGTTTCAGGTATATATAGATGTACTTATCCATATTGAAGTAAATATATATATATTTATATGAATGCTGGCAAAGGGAGCCTTGCAGGCAGTGAACTTTTTGTTATTGATAATGTATTAAGAAATATTTGGAAATTTGGAAAGTGAAGAAAATTGGCTGATGTTATTCCATGAAGATGTTGAAAGTCTGTTCATAAACCATTTTGAAGAGACTGTGAAAAGGTGGACCCTATATCGCCCCATATTTGTAATGTGTGTAGAAATATTGGCAAATAAGTGTAAAATGACCACTAAGTTAATCTTAGTGTTGGCAATGGGGAAACAGTTGAGATTATTATGATGAATCAGTGGTTACAATTAGGTAAAAGTAATAGTTTTTTGTTTTTTTCCAATGTCTCTGCCAGGAGTCGAACCAAGGACCTCTGGCTACTGCGTATACTAGTCTTATATGCTCTATTGAATGAGCTTAAGAGAGATTCACCCTAGCCGAGTCGGTAGGAAGCAGCTAGTATTTTACCAGGGTTACAATGCAACTACATTTGTATGTTTTGGACCGATTCGGCCATAAGCAGGCCTAGCCTAAACGTTGTATGTAAATCGGTGATGATGCCTATGTTTTAAAGCGGCTAGAAATAAATATCAGGAGACACAGGTAGTATGGTTTACCGGCACGTTTCTTTTTGTCCCCAGTGTTGGAAGAAAAAATGTTGTTGAAAGGATTAAAGTAAATTTCAAACAGTATTAAACTGTATTTTACATGCGTTTTTACCTTAGGCTAGTAACCAAGTGGACCGAAAACTAACAAAGATAATAAGGTAAAAATGTATGTGTAACATATACAATATTATTTTTTTTCTAAAATTTGTGAATTCTTAAGTTTTATTATTTCTTTAGTAATGAAACACATGGACATTTGTTTAGCAGTGTTAACAAAAATACGTACAGCTTCAGTGGCGGTCCAAAAACTCACAATGAGTTTACTTGTGGCACACTATTTTCGGGGCAAACCTTGAACTAAACTAATCCAGTTCCTGTTTATGAAAAATGTGTTTTAAAACAAATGCAAAAACAATGTTGTGAAGCCTAGTTGAATCGAATATCACCAACTAGAACGAGTCTGACAAAATTCTTTTCTATTACGAGTTTGAATTTCACGTATAATTTGAAGCTAGCGATTGAGTGGAGATTTAGGAACCTGTTTCTTTTCTGAAAAAAAAATTGGGCCTGGGTTTTGGGTAATTATTTCAAGCCAAACAAGAGTGACGAATCTGTTATTTATTATTATTTATAAAGTTATTGTAAAAAAATATATTTCAATTGTTGTTGTACTGAGTAGGCAAATAATGCCTCAGATTTTTTGCTAAACATGTATGTTACTGATTAAGTGAAATGGAAAAATCATTAAGTTGGGATATCTTGATTTCAGCCGACATCTAAAGCAATATTTCAACGAAACAACTATTTTAATCTATCATATTATTCACATTTAATCGTGACAGTGAGATTGACACTAGACATGAATTGGTTGTTCACGTATACTCGTGGGTATACAATTAAAATATACTGACCGGTGGTTTTGTTTTTTCAAGTGATCAATGTTCGCGATCATGAGAAAACCAAATTGAATGAAAGTTTATGTGTCTTTCACTTTTAGAAGTTGATATGTGGATTTGTAACATTACATGGGGTATTTAGTGTACATGTATACATACAGGAGGAATACATGTGATTTATCAGCAGATTTCAGAACATTTCAGTAGATTACATACAACTAAAAAAAAATGGCTCTTATGTCATATTATTTTGTTTTAAATCAAATGATATATGGATTTTTTCAATTTGTGTAGCCGCTGTGCTGTATGCGTATCTTGCATACGTCTTATGTCCCTGCCATATCGGAATCGTCCTCCGATGTAAATATTTACGTAAATGGTGTCTTGTGTTCGTCCTGTCTTCAACCTAAACTGGTCGAGAATTGTATTAAGTATGTATGCTGAGAATCACACTGTCATACGTGTCCATTGAAACAAATCAGAAATATGCAGGAGGGGTGTAGCTTGGCTGAACCCTAGATACTGTTATATGGGCCAGTGACCCAAACGTGCCACTCTGACGTCACAAGTACCATGTGACCTGTAAGCTCATTTAAACTTTTCGCCGGTGAGGAGCGGTCACCTTTGATTGCCTATATCTAGGTAACGGGACTGCTCTCAATTCACATTGATGGATGATTCCAATCTGATTAAAATCATATGTTACATGGCTTCGTTAACTTCGTACTACGCCTGAACATCTGAATGTGCCGCGGTCAGGGTCAAGTTCAAGTGACTTTTAGATGAACCAATCAGAGGCATGCTGGCAAAAGTTTGCCAGCAAATCGGAATATCATGGTTGATAGATAAATAGCAAGGGGTATCGAACAGATCAGTTTTCCAAACAAATATGGCGGCGGGAACTGACATTTCTACGACGCCAAGGAAAACATACCCATTGGGTAATAATTCCGTAGGCAATACTGCCATACAGTCTTTCTTCTCTAAAATAGCTTCGAATATCTTTTTCTGTTCGGGTTTCAGACGATCAATCTCAAATAACTTCAGAACTTTCACATCATTCTCATCAATGTCCGACATATTTGTTACAACTCCGAGTGCCCTTTTGAAAGAGGGTCTCTGATTGGTCAAAATTTAATGAGTATTTATAAATATAAAGGTCACCTGAACGTGACCCTGACCGCGGCACACTCAGATGTTCAGGCGGAGCCATGTAACAGATGATTTTAATCAGATTGGGATGATTCAGTATTAATTTCAGTATATTATTACAGGTTTCGCTTATTTTTACAAAATGTAAAAAATCTTGGCCAAAACCCTTTAATCGAACACCACTAATTCATCTTTCTAGTTTATATGCAGTACAGTTTGTGTGCTTTACTGTCATTAAGGGTATTGACACATGCATTTATATTACAGTGAATTGTTTTACCTGAAAAATGCACCTGATGTTTTTAATGCAGCAATTATCTTGCAACGTTCTTTGGCCAACACCCAGTCTGCACCTAGCCAACGTTAAAATCTTGCCTGTACTACATATGCTATAAAGATATTAATGTTTGCCAAGTGATAAGACACTCGCTTTGAATTTTCTAAAATTTTATTTCCACTAGTTTTCTGAAAGTGAAGAAGGTATTTCATTACCCAGTGTACAAAGGTAGTGTATGGCACACTCTGGCACACTCCAGCTTGTTAGGATCTGAACATCATAGACATGGTCATAATTATATTATTAATGATACTTAAAAAAATCTACTTTCGCAGATTTAGATACCCAACTTGGATGAAATACATAATGTATTTCCTAATGTCCATTATCAGAAAGTAAGTCTTGTATATGTTTCGTACATTGTATTCCGATAAGTTGACAAAGTTGCGACATGTACTAAATTTGAACTACCGGGTACATGAACATATTGTAGTTATACTACATATAACACATGTATAAAGGAAGACATTACAGTATGCCACAGTTTTTATACGCCCGTCAAATTTGACGGAAGTATTATGGTATTGGGGGTCGTCTGTAAACTTTTGTTTGTCCTGCAATCTCCTCCTACATTTTCCGACCGATCTCTTTGAAGCTTGGTATACATTTATAATCATGATATGAAGTTGTGTCTACCTTAAAAGAATTTTGATTCAACAATTTTTCCAAAAGCAATTGCCCTTTGTTCATTTCAGTATTTGATTTTTTGTCCGGAGATCTCCTCCTACATTTTTTGACAGATTTCTTTTAAAACTTAATAGGCTTAATAATCATGAATGTTGTTGTGTTTGCTTGAAAAGAATTTTGATTTGATGATTTTTGCAAAAGTTATTGCCCTTGTTCATTTCAGTATTTGATTTTTTGCCAGGAAATTTTCTCCTACATTTTTTATAGCGTGTCAGCTAACCACTCTTAGAATGATGCAGATCTTATTTCAATGTAAGAAAGTATATAACACTATATGGCAATCGACGGACGTATATATTGTTCCGCCCCGCGGTACTCTTGTTAACTGTATGCAGGGAGCGACACAGATTGCTAGCAAAAATAATCCCCGACATCAATACAGCTCACTGTTGTAATGCTTGGTACCAAATTCATTGGGAATAACCCATATTTAAAGAAAACTTAACTTCAGCTACATAGGGTTATGTTTTCATACATTTTACTATAAAATGCACCAATTTATCCTCCAGGAGAAGAGGGACAAATCTTAAATGATCGATTTCAGTAGTGTGAAATGTGAAATAATAACTCCAGAATTAGCTGTGGCTAATTGTGTACAATAGTTTGTTGTTACACGGGAAATGACTAGTGTTGACTCCAAAAATATTTTAAAAAATACACTCTTCTTTGTATAGAGCTCAAAACTGATATTGGAATTAAGTTGTTCACTTTGAAATGCTGATCATTTTCATCCAGTGATTATAGTATGAAATTTTAAAATTATGGATATTTTTCCTAAGCAAATGATGTCAAAATTTCTACTACAGGTACATAACTCAATTCCTACCATTTCAAATCATTATAATTAAATCAATTTTCAACATTTCGTTTTTTTCAGCAACACAATCCTTATATACTGAATACAGTCTAAAATATGCTTAGCTCAGGTGATTGGGGGTCCTACCCTTGGTAATTAAAGTGCCCCAGGTGACATCCCAAAGTGACTTATTAGTTGATTAGAGTGTTTTCCTTTGTCAAATTAAAAAAAAAAAACAGAAAATGTTTTGAAGGACCTACATATCTAAATCTAAAATACTGGGTCAGGTTACACCAAACATTACCTGTAATATACCCAACAGCTGTACAGGTCGTTCAAAATCCTCAGTTAAATTACAGAAAGAAAGATGGATCACATTAACACCACAGCTATTAAGATAGTACGTTGTTTTGAGTGGCTATACTAGCGATTAGAACATGAAATTTGTGTTTGAACTTGAGACCGATAGGTAACAAAAAACAAGGTACTATCCCCATTCTAACACACCTTAACAAATATACTACGCTAATATGTTTAGAAACATTGTATTTCCTTGTACAAAAGTACGTAGTAAAATACTTTGTGACCTGAACTGGCGACGTGTCATTCTGCAGCGGACTGACCAATTGGAAAGAAGCTTTCAAAAGTCTGTAATTTGGCCCCGCCCATACTGGCGAGCGCTCGATCTGTATGTTGACGAGGCGGAATATTTGGATTTTTCGTGAACGTCCTGTTACCAAAGTTTATACCACACATTTGGATTAATATTGACCAAGTTCTTACATATTCATGTCAGTATGCATACCAATCTGTGGGTCGTCCTGCTGGGTGTCTTCGGCAGTATGTTTCAGTGAGGTAGCACTATAAAGTCGGCAGCTGTTAATAGGACGTTAAACAAAATCAAACAAACAAACAAACAAAAAGCTTATCGACAAAATCGGTGATTATTTGTATAGATTTGTGAAGAGTTTGACACATGTGAAATGTTTCATTTGATTAAAGATCTAAATAGATGCCTTCATACGCATGGAACAAACGTTTCAGTAATAAATGGAGGTACAAGTAATGTGTACTTTTTCCTTTTAATTCATTCAACAAATACATTTCATCGGTCGTTTCTGTTCTGTTTCCTGGTAGCCTTATCAGCAGGATTTCGCTAAGAGGCGAACTTGACGCCATATTGTTTTGGTTAAGTGCGATGGGAGGACACGATTGATCATGATTCTATCGCAGATTAGAACATGGTCCGTATCCAATCAAAACAGGCGTTGCAAACGAATCGTGTTAGAATGTTTTGTATATACTCTGTACATGTATATTGTAATTAAGTCAGCCATTTCTAGTTCAGTTCTTTATGACCTTGAACTTGGTTACTCTGCTCATTAGTTCTAAATATATAAGTGTAAACCCTACAACACTAAGCTGTCATTCTCACCCACATACACACCCAAATTAGTGTAGAGACACGATTATATTCCTCATAACATTTGTAAGAAATCATTTCTTTTATTCAATTCTCTGTGTAATATATTTTGCTAAGTCAAACACTCCGAAGAACTTCCCTCTGTGCACACTGGGAGATTAATTTGAATCTTATACATATAATAGTAAAATATAATCCTCCTTGATATTGGTATACGATAATATAATATAATATACAACATTTGATATAGCGCCCTATCTAGCTAGAATAAGCCACTCTGAAGTGCTTTACAGTACATAGATAGGTACCGGTATACAATTTATACAATTAGCACATACAATTACCTACAGATATTTTAGTTCTGTCTGTGTTATTAAAGGATTTGTGATCTGTATGGGTCTTCATTCAAATCATTTAAGTGTGTGACTGCACTGTCCCTGATGTCAGTGTTGGTAATTACAATAATGCCTCATGCAGCAATTATAATGTATCATTGTGTGACATTATTGCATTTCCGTTTTGGCCTAAGCTATCAGATTAGATTTGGAAACTGCATCAGGTTCATGAATGTTCTGGCACAATATTGCATGCAAATTTTTAATAACCCCTCTGTAGATTTGGGTTCATGAGAATTAAAATGTCGAGTCACAAAATTCTTCTCGGCATACAGAGGTATTACAACTTGTCTCGGTTTGGATCAGTAACTTTAGGCTTTATAACATTGTATTACTCTGAGGCAATTTTCTGTCATTTACCTGTGCAAACCTTCATAACAAAATCACTTGTTTCCCCACTTTGATAAGAAGCTGCTTTGAAGTGCTACAACACTGTGGAGTCCACTTTCATTTTTTGTCGTTTTCTCTTGATCTTCACACCAACACAATCCACATAAAAATTGACAGTCCGTGCAAAAAATGAAATCTTGCAAGTTTGTATTCTGTATCACTGAAAATATATTAAAAGTAAAGGAGGTTGTGTTATTTAGGTATACATGTTACCTTTAGCCAGGCTATGGGGAAGTGTCTAGATTCATTTCATCATTCAAGCAAATAACTGCAAACACATTTTATGAAAAACGGTTTACTCCCCCTGCAAAAGGTATAAGCTCATGACTGGGAATAATTTATTAGTTACACTCAAAAATTAAATTCTTATGTGGTTTAAGATCAAGGTGATAATGAAAATCTAGAAATTGAATGTTCTGTGTAGGATATCGATACACATCCTGTGTGCAGATTAAATATTCCATCCATGCAATATTCTGTGAACAAATCTTTTATAACGAATTTCATACCCCTGTGAAAAATTCTGAGTATTACTGTAACAATAATTAAAATTTGGTTATGAAAACCAATTTGATGATAAATTGTCCACAATTTTTTTATAATTTCTTTGCTACTTTATGGAATTCCAATTAAGAGTTGATTGTATAAATGGATAAGAATAGAGTATTTTTTATTAGAATTTTTCTTTTCTCTATAACAAAAAAACAGAGTGTACTCTCATCATAAACCGCTTTGCGGTTTATTTAGAGTACACTCCGTTTTTTTGTGTTATATCTCCATAACATAAAAAATATATTCAAGTTAATCCCCCACCCCACCCA
>NW_018408713.1:1897217-1928495 GCF_002113885.1 Mizuhopecten yessoensis
CCACCCCTCCAACTTGATAAACATGAGAAAACCGACAAGATCTGACAACTTGAAGAACTGTTCACAAGAGGATGAAATTTTGTTTGTAAAATGAATAAACATAAAGAAGATAACACCCGTCCCCTTTCCCCCATCTGTATAAATTAGGGGCTCCTGTGGATAGGTATACATAAAAAAATATTCCGGAGCCAGTTTCAACTTGATTTCCTTTCCTGCAATTCACTTACCGCATTGATTAGATATTGTAAATGATGACAAACACAGATTGTCAAAAATTAATTCATTCACCCCTGAAATTTCATAATGACCTATATTCCAACCTGTGAATTGGAAGATTTCAAATGTGTTTTCAGGGGTGAATGAGTTAACTTTACATACCAATCTGTTTTAGTGTCATAAAATTACACATTCATTTGATAACTTTTTCACTTCCAATGATATATCCTACTGGATGTGTAGTGTTCATATCTACCAACATGGACAGAAGTTATATAGTATCTAAATTTAACCGGTTTAAGGATATTTTTCAAATTGACTGGGGATGCAGTTCATATAGATATTAATACCCTCTTCACCAAATGTCACATACATGTATGCATGCTGTCACTATGGGCAGCTTATATTTACTAAACTTGATCAGTAGATAAACTTGAGTAGGAAAACAAAGATTATGCATATCAGGTTACTGCAGACTTAGTATTTAAGGGTGTACGATATGTATGCTACCTAATGCTTATAAACATACTGAAGAGTTCCACAATACTTAGTATTTAAGGGTGTAAGATATGTATGCTACCTAATACTTATAAACATTCTGAAGAGTTCCACAATACTTAGTATTTAATGGCGTACAGTATGTATGCTACCTAATACTTATAAACATTCTGAAGAGTTCCACAATACTTAGTATTTAAGGGTGTAAGATATGTATGCTACCTAATACTTATAAACATACTGAAGAGTTCCACAATACTTAGTATTTAAGGGCGTACAGTAAGATGCTACCTAATACTTATAAACATACTGAAGAGTTCCACAATACTTAGTATTTAAGGGTGTACGATATGTATGCTACCTAATACTTATAAACATACTGAAGAGTTCCACATGCACAATAAACCGGTATATTAAATGCATAATTTTTGACTTCATCACACAGAAGCAACACTCGGATTGAACATTGATGGTTATGACAAAAATAGAAATTCCTGTGTAATGTGCTATTTGTAGTTGTTACAGGACTCATTTTTAATGACAAAAAGGGGAAGTCTACCTGTTTTATTTAAAAATTCTTGTATATCTGAAGAAAGTTTTTATAATTTGAAGGGGGTTATGAAAATAGCAAGTCAACTATTAGCTTATAGATAGCTATCTTTTTGTTGACTTTCAAATTGACCAATCCATAGTTGTTGACTTTCAAATCGACCAATCAGGTGTCATAACAAATAAAGAAAAAGCAGAGGGAAAAAATAAAATGTTGTAGTCTTTCACATTAAATCAATGTATGCAGTATAATTTTATAGGCATGAGAAGTAAGCTTATATTAATTAAGGCACAAAATCTCTGATTTTAATTTGTTATTAAAATGTTTATTAATGTGAACAAAATAATGTATCCTACAATTTTATAATAAATCAATTGTAAGTCAGTCGTAATGGTTTAATTAAGTTTTATAATTTTATACTGTTTTATATATACATGTCCATCATTATTTGCGGTGATGTACATATGTTTCACGTGATTTAAGTACATTTACCGTGTTTAAACATTTATAGTACAATGTACATGTAAGTCTGCATACTTCACACATGTTTCCTAAGGCTTTATCTGTTCTAGACAACATGAGAACGGAAAGTTAATTTTTAATTAGCCATGTGCTGGTTTAATCAGTCTGTTTTAGCCTAAATTCACTAATCACGTTATCGCGACTGTTAAAGGTCCAGTCTTCGGTTGTTAATTATGTTAGGGTGTTCATACACAGATTAGCTCTGCTCATAAAGTCTCTTCCTTTGCTATTCTTTTTAGGGGGTTGTCTACTGGCCATGATGGAGGTGTGTATTATTTCGTGGACTGTGGAGACTGCAAGCTGACTAAATGGGCCTCTATATTGATTACTCGTCATTCCTTGGACTTCCTGGACCATTCATTTGTTGAATATAATCTTTGCTGTGAGTATTATATTATTGGCTTCATTAGTTTGGGCTAAAGACTCTTAAGTACAGTCAGTACACGAGAACTCAGTTTTACTTAGGTTCCCTGGAGCAATGCTTGCAACAATATGCCTATTTGACTAATTAAGAACCCATACCTTGTCCTTTTACAACTGTCCTTAGCTTATATGAGATAATATAAGTAAATATAAGGACAAGGGGAATTTGGATGTTCATGCAATACAGTGCTGATCCCATTAGGGTTCCTAATTAGTAAAAGAATAATATTAAGCAACTGACAACTGCAGATCTTGTGAAGAGCAACAACAATGACCGACTGTCTGTAACTACCACATGTATTATATATAACTACCATCTATCTATACTCTATATTACTGGTATATTACAACCACCTGTCTGTAACTACCGCATGTATTATATTTAACTACCATCTGTCTATATTACTGGTATATTACAACCACCTGTCTACCACATGTATTATATATAACTACCATCTATATATATATTACTCGTATATTACAACCACCTGTATGTAACTACCACATGTATTATATTTAACTGCCATCTATCTATATTACTGGTATATTCCAACCGACTGTCTATAACTACCACATGTATTATATATAACGACCATCTATCTATATATTACTGGTATATTCCAACCACCTGTCTATAACTACCACATGTATTGTATATAACTACCATCTATCTCTATATTACTGGTATATTACAACCGACTGTCAGTAACTACCACCTGTCTATAACTACCACATGTATTGTATATAACTACCATCTATCTCTATATTACTGGTATATTACAACCACCTGTCTGTAACTACCACATGTATTGTATATAACTACCATCTATCTCTATATTACTGGTATATTACAACCACCTGTCTATAACTACCACATGTATTGTATATAACTACCATCTATCTCTATATTACTGGTATATTACAACCGACTGTCAGTAACTACCACCTGTCTATAACTACCACATGTATTGTATATAACTACCGTCTATCTATATATTACTGGTATATTCCAACCACCTGTCTATAACTACCACATGTATTGTATATAACTACCGTCTATCTATATATTACTGGTATATTCCAACCACCTGTCTATAACTACCACATGTATTGTATATAACTACCGTCTATCTATATATTACTGGTATATTACATCCGACTGTCTATAACTACCACATGTATTATATATAACGACCATCTATCTATATATTACTGGTATATTCCAACCACCTGTCTATAACTACCACATGTATTATATATAACTACCATCTATCTATATATTACTCGTATATTACAACCACCTGTCTGTAACTACCACATGTATTATATTTAACTACCATCTATCTATATTACTGGTATATTACAACCGACTGTCTGTAACTACCACATGTATTATATTTAACTACCATCTATCTATATTACTGGTATATTACAACCGACTGTCTGTAACTACCACCTGTCTATATATAACTACCACATGTATTATATATAACTACCATCTATCTATATTACTGGTATATTACAACCGACTGTCTATAACTACCACATGTATTATATATAACTACCATCTATCTATATTCTATATTACTGGTATATTACAACCGACTGTCTATAACTACCACCTGTCTATAACTACCACATGTTTTATATATAACTACCATCTATCTATATTACTGGTCTATAACAACCGACTGTCTATAACTACCACATGCATTATATATAACTAAACCATCTATCTATATTACTGGTATATTACAACCGACTGTCTATAACTACCACATGTATTATATATAACTAAACCATCTATCTATATTACTGGTATATTACAACCGACTGTCTATAACTACCACATGTATTATATATAACTAAACCATCTATCTATATTACTGGTATATTACAACCAACTGTCTATAACTACCACATGTATTATATATAACTACCATCTATCTATACTCTATATTACTGGTATATTACAACCGACTGTCTATAACTACCACCTGTCTATAACTACCACATGTTTTATATATAACTACCATCTATCTATATTACTGGTCTATAACAACCGACTGTCTATAACTACCACATGCATTATATATAACTAAACCATCTATCTATATTACTGGTATATTACAACCGACTGTCTGTAACTACCACATGTATTATATATAACTAAACCATCTATCTATATTACTGGTATATTACAACCGACTGTCTATAACTACCACATGTATTATATATAACTAAACCATCTATCTATATTACTGGTATATTACAACCAACTGTCTATAACTACCACATGTATTATATATAACTACCATCTATCTATACTCTATATTACTGGTATATTACAACCGACTGTCTATAACTACCACCTGTCTATAACTACCACATGTTTTATATATAACTACCATCTATCTATATTACTGGTCTATAACAACCGACTGTCTATAACTACCACATGCATTATATATAACTAAACCATCTATCTATATTACTGGTATATTACAACCAACTGTCTGTAACTACCACATGTATTATATATAACTACCATCTATCTATACTCTATATTACTGGTATATTACAACCGACTGTCTATAACTACCACCTGTCTATAACTACCACATGTTTTATATATAACTACCATCTATCTATATTACTGGTCTATAACAACCGACTGTCTATAACTACCACATGCATTATATATAACTAAACCATCTATCTATATTACTGGTATATTACAACCGACTGTCTGTAACTACCACCTGACTATATCGACCAACTGTCTATATCTACAACCTGTCTATAACAACTGTCTGGTTATAACAACAACAACCCTTAATAACTACCACCTGTCTATATCCACCAACTGTCTGTAACTACCACCTGTCTATATCAACCAACTGTCTGTAACTACAACCTGTCTATAACAACTGTCTGTCTATAACAACAACAACCCTCAATAACTACCACCTGTCTATATCCACCAACTGTCTGTAACTACCACCTGACTATACCAACCAACTGTCTATATCTACAACCTGTCTTTAACAACTGTCTGTCTATAACAACAACCCTCAATAACTACCACCTGTCTATATCAACCAACTGTCTATTTCTACAACCTGTCTATAACAACAACAACCCTCAATAACTACCACCTGTCTATTTCAACCAACTATCTATATCTAGAACCTGTCTATAATAACTGTCTGTCTATAATTTAAACAACCCTCCATAACAAATGTCTATATTATAATTATCTGTCTATACAATCAACTATCTATATATACAACCTGTCTTTAATAACTGTCTGTCTATAACTAAAACAACCCTCCATAACAAATGTCTATATTATAACCACCTGTCTATAACAGTCAACTATCTATATCTCCAACCTGTCTATAACAATCATCTGTCTATAATAATCAACTGTCTATAACAATCAACTGTCTTTATCTACAACCTGTCTTTATCTACTACCTGTCTACAACAATCCTCTGTATATAACAATAACCGTCGATATCTTCAACCTTTTCTTTATCCCAAATGCAAGGTCCTTGGATACTATACATACATTGTGTGTGTAGGTTAGTCCTTGAAAACTTGGGGCTCGACTAGCTATATTTTTCTCATTTGGAGTTTTCTGAGCTTCATGATTTGTACATGTAGCTGTTGTATAGGATTTAACAACTGTCAAACAAAACTTCTGATGTTTAATACCCGAACAAAGGTGCTGAAAATTATCAGATTGATTTTCTTTCAAAATGCTAGCTAGCACCTAATTAAATGAATTTCAGTATCAATGATCCCAGACCACTGCCAAAACCTGTACCTACACATTGGAAACTATTTTATCTGACATGACTATAGATTCTAGAAAATATTTCTGAAAAAAAAGCCATACCTAGTAGGACTTCTTTTTTTAAAATCAAAAAAGATGAAATAAGAGAGATAGACTCGCCTTTGAAAACTTTATAAAGGGTATATTGATATTTCAACTCTATAAATATATATGGGCATTTTTTTTGTGTGAATTTCATTTAACATTAGATTTTAAGCTAATGTAAATGTAATGTAATGTATATACATCTGTATATAATTATAATGATATCCATGGGACCATCAATTTCTGATTTGAAAAATGTTTTCAGTAAAAATCCAAAACTTAAGGTCAGTATCAGTTTTCTTAGGTACTATACAAAACACACCTACAGGTTTATGATGTATATAAGTCTACAATTTTTTTCTGTTGATATTGGAAACAGGCAATATGTTATAAGTCAGGGTTTGATCTGGACAGCTTCAGAATAAGTATACAGTGTTAAATATAAAAAAAACCTTTATACAAGTTGGTCGCTCAAACAGGCAGTATAATAAATATGATACTTTTTTGCTGCCACCAGGAATTGTTTTGCTTCAACTTAGTACGGAATGATATTGATATGAACATGTGTATCACACTACACCTATTGTACGTACCTATTGTAGCTTGATGTAAAATTAAATGACGGATACGAAACATAAGTACCTGTCTTTTTTCTCCAGCAGTTACACTAGAAACACAAATTATATTTGTTTGGCCCGATTATATGATCAATACATGCTTCAGTGGCAGAACATTTCTATCTGATAGATCAGTGTGATAGAATTAGTGAATTCTTTTATTTGTAAGTTTGGTTTGGTTTAGTATTGTTTAACGTCCTATCACAAGCTATGGTCATTTAAGGACGGCCTTTCCTTTGTGCAAGATGCATGCGTGTAGTGTATGCGTATGTGTTTTGGGAGGCTGCGATATGTTCGTGTTTGTCTCCGTGTGATAGCGCAGAACTGATGCCGACTTTATAGTGCTACCTCACTGAAACATACTGCCGAAGACACCTAGCAGGACACCCGACCCGGTCACATTATATTGACAACGGGCGAACCAGTCGTCCCACTCCCAAATTGCTGAACGTTAAGCAGGAGTAGAAACTACCATTTTTAGTTCACCTGGCCCCCAAGTGAGCTTATGGCATCGTGCGGCGTCCGGCGTCAACTTTTTACTTTTAAACAACTTCTTCTCAGTAAGCAAAAGGCCTAGGGTTATGATATTTGGCCAGAAGCATGCTGGGATGGAGGGCTACCAAGTTTAAACAAATAAATGACCTTCATTAATTTTCAAGGTCATAGGGGTCAAATATGTTAAAATCTTTAAGCAACTTCTTCTGAATAACCGAGAGGCCTAGGGTGGTGATATTTAGCCAGTAACATGCTGGGGTGAAAGGCTACCAAGTTTGTTCAAATAAATGACCTTCATCCATTTTCAAGGTCACAGGAGTCAAATATGTTAAAATCTTTTAAACAACTTCTTATGAATACCCAAGAGGCCTAGGGTGATGATATTTAGCCAGTAACATGCTGGGGTGAAAGGCTACCAAGTTTGTTCAAATAAATGACCTTGACTTATATTCAAGGTCACAGGGGTCAAATAAGGTTAAAACTTTTACACAACTATTTCTGAATAACCAAGAGGCCTAGGGTAATGATATTTGACCAGTAACATGCTGGGATGAAGGGCTACCAAGTTTGTTCAAATAAATGACCTTGACTTATATTCAAGGTCACAGGGGTCAAATAAGTTTAAAACTTTTACACAACTATTTCTGAATAACCAAGAGGCCTAGGGTGATGACATTTGGCCATTTACATGCAGGGATGAAGGGTTACCAAGTTTGTTTAAATGAATAATCTTCGCCCATATTCAAGGTCACCGTGGTCAATATATGTTTAAATCTTTAAATGATTTGTTCTGTATAACCAAAAAGTCCAGGGTAATGATATTTTGCTAGAAGCATGCTGGGTTGGAAGACTATAAATTCTGTTCAACCTAATATCCTTGTTTGATATTCAAGGTCACGGGTGTCATATGTTTAAATATTTTAATAGGTTCTTATTAATCAAACACCAATATTCTGCCTGTAGTTGTATTGTAGTCCACTTTTAAGATAACAAGTGTGAAATTAATACCAGGTGAGCGATTCAGGCCCATTGGGCCTCTTGTTATAGACTCTGGTATGTCTCGGCCAGGGGACAGGGAGGAGTTCATCATGATGTTTGTACTGGGCTGTTTGTCCACTCTGCTGTAGAGGACTTTTCCATCAGATCCACTGCTACTTAATCTCTCTCACACACACACACAGTCTGGTTTGAGTTGGGGTATATACATTAAGCCCACCCCCTACTTTTGACATGTTTTCATGCACAGGCCTCCTTAACTTAAAGGTATTGTGTGCTTGCAAATAAAGTTGCAAAAAAGTTGCAAGACATCTTAGTCCAACATTTTAAGCTTCTAATTTTGTGGGGTCTTTTTTAAATAACAGTTTTAACTTAATATTCTCAAACATATTTAAACTCACTGAATACTGCTTTTTCTTCAAATGGTCACAAATTCTAACACAAATGGACAAAAAATGTGGACAGACGTCTGTAATTTGGCCCTGAGCTAGATGATGTACTGAACGTACTAGTCTCAACTCAAATTTCACTGGTTCAGCTATTTTCATAGACTTCTATCTCACCTGACCCAAAGCTAAGGGCATATGTCTTCAGGTATCAAATTCGTTTGAAAGTGAACTTAGATTTATTGTATGGTATTGTATTTGTCAAACTTTTTAAATTAAACAATGTCTGGTATTTCATCATTATTGACTGTTTAATTCCTGTATAAGAAGCATGAACAAAACAAAAGGGAAAAGAAAACTTAAAATTTTGTTTGTAAAGAAATAAAGACACATAAGTGCACATACATTTGAGAAAGAACTTTCTCATTCATTATCTTAGTATGTTTTAGTTGTCTATTGTACTCAAGCTCCCCGCAGTGACATGAAGTGGGGGAGGGTTAACTATATATGCTGGAATCATTTAAAGTGTACGTCCATCTGTCCATCCATCTTTCTGTCTGTGGAACGAAGTTTGTCTGGCAATCTACTTAAAATTATATCTTGGCATCGTTCCCGTTTACTGATATGTCTCGCTACATATCAGTAAATGGGAGCGATGCCAAGATATAATTTTAATTAGATTGTTTATTTGATGAACCGCTGCTTATTTGACACATGACCAGTATCTTCAATGATTTAATTATTTTTAATTGTGATGATTTTTTATGAGTTATGTCCCTTTTCTGATATCTTTCTATAAGGTTTTGTCCGGAGAACTGTTACGTGCCTTCTTCACTGATATCAATGAAACTTAAAATTGTTATGCATGGTCATGAAGTACTCTTTATGCAAGTAGTTGTGTGCTTGTGATTACTGACTATTTCAACAGGAGTTATGCCCCCTTTTATAAAATGTATTTTTTGTAAATTTTATTTGAAGTGATGATAATACTGCTTAACTTCTCTGTCGATATTTATGAAATTTGGTCAAATGGTTGGTACCCAATGGGTAGTTGGGCAGTTGCAATTTACTTTTTAGTTCAACTAATTTTTATGTCATAGTTTTTCCCCTTCTCTGACTTTATGTCAGGGTATTAGTCATTATACATGTATATTATACTATATAATGTATAAATATATCTGTATACATATATAGTAAGCCTGTGGCTTAAGTTCTAGATTTCACAAACCAGTGAAATCATCAGAATTTCCAATATGCCTATCGAATGTAAATCTGTAAATATGCAATAGATAACCTTAGTGAACCAACTCGTTGTAAATTGTGGAAATTCTTGCAATGACCTACAGCTAAGTGCTTTCATTATTCACCAGAAAATATATTTATATATGTATGTCTCAAAAATATGTTTTTTCTTTGCATAACTTGTTTTCGCTTTATTTCAGAATTATTGCCATGTTCTGTGTAGTGTCAGCTGGGAATGAATAGGAATGGATGAGCTAGCAACAAGTCATTTACAAAGGGACACAGCCAACAAAACTTCAATGCAGACCAGCTAAGCAATCAGTGTCACATGTTTATTGACAAACTGTGGTCATATTCTCATAATCGCCATATCCCTTCATCAACAATTCATCGAGTTATAATCCATGGGATCTTCCTAGTCTATTATCCTAGGACAGCTGTTACACGACAGTGACTGACAAATCTATATACATGGCTGTAGACCATATGTACTGCCATACCCTCCGAACCTGCATGTCGTCTAAGGCTCCTGGAGATTGTCACACTTTCTGGGGATAACCTATAGCTCCTTGGTACCTGCACCTGAAAGGAACTAAGGGCATTTGCTTTAAATTAATCTAGACAATCTCCATATACCTGTGTCTGATGATATATGTATGAATCCAAGGCAATTATACTGTGATTTATGGTCATGTTGCAACTTAATGAATTGCAAATTTTGAGTAAGAAGTAGCCCAGGGGTCATTTGGCGAATTTACATGGTTGTCATTGAGTGAAATACACTGCAAGGCAACTTTTCACGTCATCATCTGGAGATTAGAGCCAGGGAATATTTGAATATCATCTTTTACGAGCCATCCATTCTTATCTGTGGTGTTTTTCACTGAAGAAAATTAAAAACCAAATACACAAATTGCGTAGCATGTTAATGATTGCAGGCAGATACAATGTGCTTATTCGAGGTGTGCAAGTGAGATAGAGAAGAAAGCTCTGTGTTCAATGCAGTCATTCACGTATAAGAAAAAAAAGCGAGCAAATCAGTCATTGTTAGGGACACTTGGAGAAATGAAGGTTCACCCAACCCGACTTATCAGAACCCTGTTCATGGTCATTCTCGTTCTTTTTGTCTTCCTCAACATGCATGTGCTGATGCATTTTGAACCGCGAAACGGTGACGAAATAAACATATCACTGCTCCGAAAGCTCCGTCACCAAGGCAACTGGGGAGACACGGCACATGTGCAAACACACTTGTCCGAGCTCAGTGATGCCAAAAACGCCAATGATTCCAGCGGATTAGAGGTTTTTATACCCATCAACCAATATAACAAAACATTCCTTCACCGTGATATTGAGGAGAGCAACCTGACTCAGATTCATCTTGAAATTGAACGAGCCAATCGGGAACAGTTTATACACAACCTTAATAAGTTTGGCCTGAAACTCAAGGCGGATAGCTTGGTTATAGTGGTACAAGTTCATGACAGATCGCAATACCTCCAGATACTGATAGATTCTTTACGAAAAGTAAATCAAATCAAAGACTCGCTGTTAATATTTAGTCATGATGTTTATTCGGATGAATTGAATAAAATCATACATTCAGTGGATTTTTGTCCGGTAAGTATTTTTAGTTTTGTGTTTGGTAATTCATGTAAATTGCGGTATATATTTGCCATATGTATATATATATATCCAACTTTTGTAGCTATCCCATATTATTTATGTATATATAGAAATTATTTATAACATAACACTGTAAAAATGCAAAATATGTACATGTTTATCCTCGCATAAAAGTACGATCAAACTAAGTCAGTCTGACAGTCTGAGAAATTTAGAGTGAAATGTAGATGATCTCTAGTATATTGACATTATATCCCTGTCCAGGTATAAAAATTCAACTGGTTGAGTAAATAATTGATCATGATTTCTGACAATTTCTTCACGCTCTGTGGGAGTTTTCACCTCATAAAAATAACCTCACCAAAATAGAACTAATGTTGTTGTAATATTTCTATTTTGGACCATTTGTTTGATAAGCTTGTTTGATTTAGTGTTTTAAATATCTAATATAATATTTTATTCTTCCATTTATGTTTTGATCAATATTTCTAATTTTTAAAAGTCATATGCATCAGTGTAGACTATAAAATATAAAATAATAATTTCAAAATAAATGTTTAAATTTGGTTCAATATACAGATGTTGAATGTTATTTTGAAAAAGCGTGCTTGATTTAGTGTTTTAAATATCTAATATATTATTTTATTCTTCCATTTATGTTTCGATCAATATTTCTAATTTTTAAAAGTTATGCATCAGTATAGACTATAAAATATAAAATAATAATTTGAAAATAATTTTTTAAGTTTGGTTCAATATACAGATGTTGAATGTTATCAGGAAATGATTGAATTTCAAAATAACTTGGTAATTCAAACTATAGCGGAATACATTGCCTGTAGCATAATTGACGCAAATATAGCCTCTCATTTAGGAAATGTTAGTTATTTGTACACGTACGTGTATAAATAAATTTTTGAAATGTGACTTGAAACTATTTCCTTGGAGCTATTAGAGTATCATCAGCAGTGAGTTTTATTAAAATTGCTTTTAGAATAAATAATTGCTTTTAGAATAAATAACGATGTACTCATTCACCCCTGAAGAGACATTTGAACCCTTCCGATTCAATGGTTGGAATAGTCCATTATGAAAGGTTTAGTACCAGAAGATTGGGTTCTTTAAATGAGTTGTCCTATGGTATTTATTTAAAACTCACCTGGTCCAAGGGACCTGTGATAATGATCGAGCTTATTCTGTGGTACAGCATCCGTCGCCACTGAGTCAACTTTTACTTTCAACAAATAAAATGTTTCTGTTTATTGTATCAATCCTTGTACTTTGTAGTGATTGTATGTTTACTGATCCAGTACACAGACAAATTTATTTAAAAAAAATAATGTACAAGTTTCTTGATTTCTTTCAGGTAATGCAAATATATTTTCCTATTACACTTCAATTACATCCCAAAGAATTTCCTGGTCAGGATCCCAACGACTGTCCACGGGACGTGAAAAAGGAAGAGTAAGAGGATTTCTTTTTGATTGAATTTAATAGTGTTTAGTATATCAGTATAGAAAGTAACAAGGAATAAGTAATTTCTTGTTTACCTTTCAATTAATTAATTAATTAATTAATTCTAGATACTAATTAACAATCATATTGGGCATGGCAATGCAAGGAGATTCATATTACCATACTAAGGCAAGAAATTAATTTTGAATACCACTTGTCAGTTCGGTTAGTAGTTTCCAATTTTTACTAGTCCATGTGCAGATTCAACTTACCCAATATTATTTAACAAGATTAGCATTATCAAATTGTGACCAGCCAATCTGGCTAGTAGTTTTGAGAACCACTAGTCCAGCTGGAGATTTCACTAGTCTCAGACTATCAGAATACCCTTATTGTCTAGCACTGCAGTAGTCCAGCTGGAGATTTCATTAGTCTCAGACTATCAGGCTACCCTTATTGTCTAGCCCTGCAGTAGTCCAGCTGGAGATTTCACTAATCTCAGTCTATCAGGCTCCCCTTATTGCCTAGCCCTGCAGTAGTCCAGCTGGAGATTTCACTAGTCTTAGCATATAGGGCTACCCTTATTGTCTAGCCCTGCAGTAGTCCAGCTGGAGGTTTCACTAGTCTCAGACTATCAGAATACCCTTATTGTCTAGCCCTGCAGTAGTCCAGCTGGAGATTTCACTGGTCTCAGACTATCGGGCTCCCCTTATTGTCTAGTCCTGCAGTAGTCCAGCTGGAGATTTCACTGGTCTCAGACTATCGGGCTCCCCTTATTGTCTAGCCCTGCAGTAGTCCAGATGGAGATTTCACTAGTCTCAGACTATCAGGCCTACCCTTATTGTCTAGCCCTGCAGTAGTCCCGCTGGAGATTTCACTAGTCTCAGTCTATCAGGCTCTCCTTATTGTCTAGCCCTGCAGTAGTCCAGATGGAGATTTCACTAGTCTCAGACTATCAGGCTCCCCTTATTGTCTAGCCCTGCGCGCAGTAGTCCAGCTGGAGATTTCACTAGTCTCAGTCTATCAGGCTCTCCTTATTGTCTAGCTCTGCAGTAGTCCAGCTGGAGATTTCACTAATCTCAGTCTATCAGGCTCCCCTTATTGCCTAGCCCTGCAGTAGTCCAGCTGGAGATTCCACCAGTATCAGACTATCGGGCTACCCTTAATGTCTAGCCCAGCAGTAGTCCAGCTGGAGATTTCATTAGTCTCAGACTATCAGGCTATCCTTATTGTCTAGCCTTGCAGTAGTCCAGCTGGAGATTTCACTAGTCTTAGACTATCGGGCTACCCTTATTGTCTAGCCCTGCACTAGTCCAGCTGGAGATTTCACTAGTCTCAGACTATCAGGCCTACCCTTATTGTCTAGCCCTGCAGTAGTCCAGATGGAGATTTCACTAGTCTCAGACTATCAGGCCTACCCTTATTGTCTAGCCCTGCAGTAGTCCAGATGGAGATTTCACTAGTCTCAGACTATCAGGCTACCCTTATTGTCTAGTCCTGCAGTAGTCCAGCTGGAGATTTCACTAGTCTCAGACTATCAGGCTCCCCTTATTGTCTAGCCCTGTAGTAGTCCAGCTGGAGATTTCATTAGTCTTAGACTATCGGGCTACCCTTATTGTCTAGTCCTGCAGTAGTCCAGCTGGAGATTTCACTAGTCTCAGACTATCGGGCTACCCTTATTGTCTAGTCCTGCAGTACTCCAGCTGGAGATTTCACTAGTCTCAGTCTATCAGGCTCCCCTTATTGTCTAGCCCTGCAGTAGTCCAGCTGGAGATTTCACTAGTATCAGACTAATGGGCTACCCTTATTGCCTAGCTCTGCGCGCAGTAGTCCAGCTGGAGATTTCACTAGTATCAGACTATCGGGCTACCCTTATGGTCTAGCCCTGCAGTAGTCCATCTGGAGACTTCACTAGTCTCAGACTATCAGGCTACCCGTATTGTCTAGCCCTGCAGTAGTCCAGCTGGAGATTCCACTAGTATCAGACTATCGGTCTACCCTTATTGTCTAGCCCTACAGTAGTCCAGCTGGAGATTTCACGAGTATCAGACTATCAGGCTACCCTTATTGTCTAGCCCTGCAGTAGTCGAGCTGGAGATTTCACTAGTCTCAGACTATCAGGCTACCCGTATTGTCTAGCCCTGCAGTAGTCCAGCTGGAGATTCCACTAGTATCAGACTATCGGGCTACCCTTATTGTCTAGCCCTACAGTAGTCCAGCTGGAGATTTCACGAGTATCAGACTATCGGGCTACCCTTATTGTCTAGCCCTGCAGTAGTCCAGCCGGAGATTCCACTAGTATCAGACTATCACGCTACCCTTATTGTCTAGCCCTACAGTAGTCCAGCTGGAGATTCTATTAGTATCAGACTATCGGGCTCCCCTTATTGTCTAGCCCTGCAGTAATCCAGCTGGAGATTCCACTAGTATCAGACTATCACGCTACACTTATTGTCTAGCCCTGCAGTAGTCCAGCTGGAGATTTCACTAGTACCAGACTATCGGGCTCCCCTTATTGTATAGCCATACAATGAATAAATGCATATAGCATTATCCTTTATTGCATTCTCCCTTACCATTGCAGAGCTTTAAAGAAAAAATGCAATAATGCAGCATTTCCAGACAAATACGGACATTACAGAGAGCCGAAGTATTGTCAGACCAAGCACCACTGGTTATGGAAAGTAAGTACATCGGTGAAATAGTCACCCTGTATCTGTATTCTCTATACTTGTCCTGTGTGATAGTTTTGAAAATTCTATCGATTCTTCATTTTTATCACCATCCCCATCACCATCAATATGGGACTTTATCAATGCTTTGACACCTATTTCCACTTGCTGTGAAGCCTCCCATTGCTATGTGTAAAGATGACAGTGCGGCTGTGAAGCCTCCCATTGCTATGTGTAAGGATGACAGTGCGGCTGGGAAGCCTCCCATTGCTATGAGTAAAGATGACAGTCCGGCTGTGAAGCCTCCCAGTGCTATGTGTCAAGATGACAGTTCGGCTGTGAAGCCTCGCATTGCTATGTGTAAGGATGACAGTGCGGCTGTGAAGCCTCCCATTGCTATGTGTAAAGATGACAATGCGTCTGTTTCCAGACTTTATAAATGCTTTGACACCATTTTGTCAGGTGACAACAATCGTGACGTCACCTCTGTTAGTGACAATGCTTAAGTCAGTGACTTAATTGTTCTAAGAATTTCATAAAATGGCGTCAGAAGAGTGTAATTACTTAATAAAGCTTGACGACCTATTGGTGACGAGCTGAAGTATAGCACTGTCAGGCTTCATTAGGTTAGACAGCAATATTAACGCAGGTTAAAGGATTAAAACTTCATTCGTATAAAACATTAATGGTTTAAATAAATACAGAGAAAGATCTGTGTGTTAGTATTTGGAGCCATATTCTTTTCATGATATTAAGTGAACTGCAGAGGGGTAATTGTGGAAAGTATATGATTGATCAGAAAAACATTTAATAAAGATAAAAGATATTGTTTGAAAATTTGCTTCTTTGAAGATCAAAAATTTCAACAAGTAATTCCCGAAATAAGGAAAGCTTTTCATTAGCATTTATATCTAGGAGACAACTGTCAATATCCATTACGGAAAACAACAAAATTGTACATTATATTGATCATACATGAAGTTTTGCAAAGTGGTAGATTATTTATAATGTGTCTATTATAAGATTTCAAGGTTCTGTATCCTGAAATATTTGATGTTGACAGTTGGACCGTGTGTTTGATAAGCTAGAAGTGATGAAGAACTACACGGGCCATGTATTGCTGCTGGAGGAGGATTACTACGTGGCTCCAGACATCATCACTGTTATACAAATGATGAATAACTTAAAGAAAAGGTCAGTATACCTCTCACAGGGGTCAGTAGTACTGTGGTCAGTATATCTCTCATAGTGGTCAGTAGTACTGTGGACAGTTAATCTTTCTATCAGTGGTCACTAGTACTGTGGTCAGTTTACCTCTTTCAGTGGTCACCAGTACTGTGGTCAATTAATCTCTATCAGTGGTCACCAGTACTGTGGTCAGTTTACCTCTCAGTGGTCACCAGTACTGTGGTCAGTTTAACTAACAGTGCAGTACTGTGGTCAGTTTACCTGTCTCAGTGGTCACCAGTACTGTGGTCAGTTTACCTGTCTCAGTGGTCACCAGTACTGTGGTCAGTTTACCTCTCTCAGTGGTCACCAGTACTGTAGTCAGTTTACCTCTATCAGTGGTTACCAGTACTGTGGTCAGTTTACCTCTCTCAGTGGTCACCATTACTGTGGTCAGTTTATCTCTCTTTCAGTGGTCACCATTCCTGTGGTCAGTTTATAATTACCTCTCAGTGGTCACCAGTACTGTGGTCAGTTACCTGTCTCAGTAGTCATCAGTACTGTGGTCAGTTTACCTCTTTCAGTGGTCACCAGTACTGTGGTCAGTTTACCTCTCAGTGGTCACCATTACTGTTGTCAGTTTATCTCTCTCAGTGGTCACCTGTACTGTGGTCAGTTTACCTCTCTCAGTGGTCACCAGTACTGTGGTCAGTTTACCTCTATCAGTGGTCACCAATACTGTGGTCAGTTTACCTCTCTCAGTGGTCACCAATTCTGTGGTCAGTATAACTCTCTCAGTGGTCACCAATACTGTGGTCAGTTTACCTCTATCAGTGGTCACCAATACAGTGGTCAGTATAACTCTCTCTGTGGTCACCAATACTGTGGTCAGTATACCTCTCTCAGTGGTCACCAGTACTGTGGTCAGTTTCCCTCTATCAGTGGTCACCAATACTGTGGTCAGTTTACCTCTCTCAGTATACCTCTCATAGTGGTCAGTAGTACTGTGGACAGTTAATCTTTCTATCAGGGGTCACTAGTACTGTGGTCAGTTTACCTCTTTCAGTGGTCACCAGTACTGTGGTCAATTAATCTCTCTATCAGTGGTCACCAGTACTGTGGTCAGTTAGTGGTCAGTTTACCTCTCTCAGTGGTCATCAATACTGTGGTCAGTTTACCTATCTCAGTGGTCACCAATTCTGTGGTCAGTATACCTCTCTCAGTGGTCACCAGTACTGTGGTCAGTTTCCCTCTATCAGTGGTCACCAATACTGTGCTCAGTTTACCTCTCTCAGTGGTCACCATTCCTGTGGTCAGTTTACCTCTATCAGTGGTCACCAGTACTGGTGTCAGTTTACCTCTATAAGTGGTCACCAATACTGTGGTCAGTTTACCTCTATCAGTGGTCACCAATACTGTGGTCAGTTTACCTCTATAAGTGGTCACCAGTACTGTGGTCAGTTTACCTCTCAGTGGTCACCATTACTGTTGTCAGTATAACTCTCTCAGTAGTCACCAGTACTGTGGTCAGTTTACCTCTATCAGTGGTCACCAATACAGTGGTCAGTATAACTCTCTCTGTGGTCACCAATACTGTGGTCAGTATACCTCTCTCAGTGGTCACCAGTACTGTGGTCAGTTTCCCTCTATCAGTGGTCACCAATACTGTGGTCAGTATAACTCTCTCCGTGGTCACCAATACTGTGGTCAGTATAACTCTCTCCGTGGTCACCAATACTGTGGTCAGTATAACTCTCTCCGTGGTCACCAATACTGTGGTCAGTATAACTCTCTCAGTGGTCTCCAATTCTGTGGTCAGTTTACCTCTCTCAGTGGTCACCATTACTGTTGTCAGTTTATCTCTCTCAGTGGTCACCAGTACTGTGGTCAGTTTAACTCACAGTGCAGTACTGTGGTCAGTTTACCTGTCTCAGTGGTCACCAGTACTGTGGTCAGTTTATCTCTCTTTCAGTGGTCACCATTCCTGTGGTCAGTTTATAATTCCCTCTCAGTGGTCACCAGTACTGTGGTAAGTTTACCTGTCTCAGTGGTCACCAGTACTGTGGTCAGTTTATCTCTCTTTCAGTGGTCACCATTGCTGAGGTCAGTTTATAATTACTACCTCTCAGTGGTCACCAGTACTGTGGTCAGTTTAACTCTATCAGTGGTCACCAGTACTGTGGTCAGTTAGTGGTCAGTTTACCTCTCTCAGTGGTCATCAATACTGTGGTCAGTTTACCTCTCTCAGTGGTCACAGGTACTGTGGTCAGTTTACCTCTATCAGTGGTCACCAATACTATGGTCAGTTTACCTCTATCAGTGGTCACCAGTACTGTTGTCAGTTTACCTCTATAAGTGGTAACCAATACTGTGGTCAGTTTACCTCTCTGTGGTCACCAATACTGTGGTCAGTTTACCTCTCTAAGTGGTCACCAGTACTGTGGTCAGTTTACCTCTCTCAGTGGTCACAGGTACTGTGGTCAGTTTACCTCTATCAGTGGTCACCAGTACTGTGGTCAGTTTACCTCTATCAGTGGTCACCAGTACTGTGGTCAGTTAACCTCTATCAGTGGTCACCAATACTGTGGTCAGTTTACCTCTATAAGTGGTCACCAGTACTGTGGTCAGTTTACCTCTATCAGTGGTCACCAGTCCTGTGGTCAGTATAACTCTCTCAGTAGTCACCAATACTATGGTCAGTTTACCTCTCTCAGTGGTCACCATTACTGTTGTCAGTTTACCTCTCTCAGTGGTCACCAATACTATGGTCAGTTTACCTCTCTCAGTAGTCATCAGTACTGTTGTCAGTTTAACTGTCTCAGTGGTCATCAGTACTGAGGTCAGTTTAACTGTCTCAGTAGTCATCAGTACTGTGGTCAGTTTATAATTACCTCTCAGTTGTCAATAGTACTGTTGTCAGTTTACCTCTCTCAGTAGTCACCATTACTGTTGTCAGTTTAACTGTCTCAGTAGTCATCAGTACTGTGGTCAGTTTATAATTACCTCTCAGTTGTCAATAGTACTGTGGTCAGTTTACCTCTCTCAGTGGTCACCATTACTGTTGTCAGTTTACCTCTCTCAGTGGTCACTAGTACTGTGGTCAGTGTTACTCTCTCAGCGTTCACTAGTACTGCGGTCAGTTTTACTCTCTCAGAGGTCACCAGTACTGAGGTCAGTTTACTTCATGAACTGACCAAAGGTTAAAGCTGAGAAAGTGGTGGAAGCATATCCTTTTGTAGCACTTGGTTTTTACCTCTGTATCGTATATAGAGGGTGGTGACAGGCCTGGGGTGGGTGTGGGAGGTTTGATGTCTATATGTTTTAATGTCGTTTGACTTTCAATCATTAGCTCACCTGGCCCGAAGGGCCAAGTGAGCTTATGTCATGGTGCATTGTCCGTCGTCCGTCCGTCTGGCGTCAACTTTTTACTTTAAACAACTTCTTCTCAATAACCAAGAGGCCCAGACAGATGATATTTGGCCAGTAGCATGCTGGGATGAAGGGCTACCAAGTTTGTTCAAATGAATTACCTTGACCCACTTCCAAGGTCACAGGGGTCAAATGTCTTAAAATCTTCAAACAACTTCTTCTCAATAACCAAAAGGCCCAGGGTACTGATATTGGGCCTGTAGCATGCTGGGATAAAGGGCTACCAAGTTTTTTCGAATGAATGACCTTGACCAACTTTCAAGGTCACAGGGGTCAAATGTGATAAAATCTTCAAACAACTTATTCTCGATAACCAAAAGGCCGAGTTTTTTTGAATGAATGACCTTGACCAACTTTCAAGGTCACAGGGATCAAATGTCTTAAAATCTTCAAACAACTTCTTCTCAATAACCAAATGGCCAAGAGTACTGAAATTGGGCCTGTAGCATGCTGGGATGAAGGGCTACCAAGTTTGTTCAAATGAATGACCTTTTCCCACTTTCAACCTAATGTCCTTGTTCGACATTCAGGTCACAGGCGTCATATGTTTACATGTTTTAATAGGTTCTTATGAATCAAACACTGATTTTCTGCCTGTAGCTGTTATTTAGTCCACTATTAAGATTACAAGTGTGAGATTTATACCAGGTGAGCGATGCAGGCCCATTGGGCCTCTTTTTTTTTTCTTTTTTTTTTAGTTTTTATTTGAAGATTTGATTTTCTTTCATTTTCCCAGCATCTTTCAGGGGAATGCCGGAGTGGGGTCTCTTGTTTCAATTTTTTGACAATTTTAAGATTTAATTTGTCTTTATGTTTTTCAAGGCTGTGGTATTTTTTTTCTTATTTACAATAGCCTTCGAAGAGTTTTGGTAAAGTTCCATTTTACTTACCAATGTGTCCATATGCATGATGACAGAATTACATGTTAAATCAGAGAAATAATACATTGAACTGGTTTCTGTTGCAGGGATTGCAAAGAATGCAGAATGCTGACTGCTGGGAATTATGATAAAACCCAAAGTTTTGTGGTGAACTCTGGCAAGGTTTGTACCCTTTCGTTTATCCTTTTCATTGTCTTTATGAGGTGACCTCTGACCTTGTACTCCACTCTTGCTCACATAAGTTGTTGATCTCTGACCTTGAACTACTTTAGACTGAAAATAATTATCCTCTAACATTGAATTTAATCTTGCTTGTAACAAGCATTTTCATTGGCTTAAAAATTTATGTTATCAGCCCATAACGTAAAAAATGACGTCGCCGTTTGTAACATCGCTTTTGATTGGCTGATACTGCAGCGCAATAATTTCTAAGAGAAAAGAGTCCATCAATAAAAGTGGATTTCCACAGGGATTGTGTATAGTAGATTAAATTATAAGGATTAAGTTAAATATATTTTTCATGTTGTGGAGCTATAACACAAAAAAACGGAGTGTACTCTCATCATAAACCGCTTCGCGGTTTATTTAGAGTTAACTCCGGTTTTTTGTGTTATATCTCCATAGCATGAAAAATATATTCAAGTTAATCCTTAAATATCTTGAATTCCCTCTCTTTACTGAAGATGGTGACCTGCTAACCTTGAATGTTGATGCTGACATTAGATGTTGACCTCTGACCTTGAATACCTATCCTGCTGTGCATTTGATTTTGACCCCCTGACCTTGAATACTTATCCTACTGAGTTACTGACCTTATGACCCCTGGATCTGAGTCTAACCTCTGACATTTTATGATGGATATATTTCAGGTGGAGTTGGCAACCTTCATCTCCTCTAGACATAACATGGGTATGACGTTTGCAAGAGATTTGTGGAATGAAATTAAAAAGTGTGCTCGGGTAAGTATAAATGGAAACAAATTAAGAAGCAATATTGTACTATACAGTCAAGTCTTGTAAATTCAGTCATCACTAATCCAGTTGTTCCAATATGCAGTAAGCTTTTAAGGGGATGTTGTGATGTGTTTTCTGAACAGAATTTGTTCCTGTAATCCAGCGGTCTGATAGCCCAGCCCCATTGGCTGGGAACAACAGGGGCTGGATTATTGAGTGTCCACTACATTAGCATGGCAAATGTGTGTGTTCATTTTTTGTAAATCGTAAACATATTTTTCTGTTGCTATGTAAGGAGAGGGCATTACCTAGCGAATACCTATACATACATGTCCTTCTTTTTAACACCTTTGGTATTCTTGTGTTGATATTATCAAGATTGATGGTAGCTCTTGATATACAACTAACTAAATTATTCAAATTTTAAACAATCGTCAGGTTTTTTTCAGTGAAACATTACAATGTATATCAGTTTGTTTTGTTTAATTTAAGTCTGACCTTTCTTCCAAAATGTTTGTCCGGGGCATATCTTCTATACTTTTTCACTTGGAGTAACCAGATATGGTATACAAGTACATGTGTGAATACTGGAGTGTCAGGTACAAAAAGTATGTCACTGTGACCTATGGTTTGACCTTTGACCTCTACTTTTGAAAAGTTTGTACAGGGCATATCATCTATACTATTTCACCTGGAGTAACCAGATTGTCTATATGCTAGTACATCTTGAGATGGCAGATTGTCAAGTACAAAAAGTACCTGGTAGGTCACTTGGACCTTTGCTTTGACCTTTGATCTCAACCTTTGAAAAAATATTTGTCTTTGGCGTATCTTAAGAACTATTTCACCTGGAGTAAACTGATTTAATATGAAAGTAAATCATTGGATGGCGGAGGCTTAAGTACAAGAAGTAGGTCATTGTGACCTATGTTTTGACTTTTGACCTTATCTTTAAAATAAGTTTATCTGAGGTATACAAGATCTTCTATATGACTTCGCTAGGAGTAACCAAATATGGTATGCAAGTATATCTTGAATGGTGGAGAGGGGAGTACAAGAAGTAAGTCACTGTGACCTATATCCTGAGATAGAGGTAATGCTTGGTAGATTTAAATAAAAACAAGTATTTCCGGTGGGAGACTATGGATTGCCTTCGGTACTTTGCCTTGTTGTATCTAATTTCTGTACTGATGTTGTTTTAACAGGAGTTCTGTGACTTTGACGACTATAACTGGGACTGGACGCTCCAACATTTGAGTATGAAGTGTATCTCTAACAAGGTCCAGGTGATGAAGATGAAGGCCACTCGCGTGTTCCACATGGGTGACTGGTTAGTAGTATAGAAAAATTTCCGTGAAATTTCATTTACTTGTTAATTATGAGGAAACGTGTACTGTATAGCAGGTGAACTGTACATGTATAGCAGGTGTACTGTATAGCTGGTGTACTGTAAAGTGTACTATAATGCAGGTGTACTGTAAAGTGTACTGTACATGTATAGCAGGTGTACTGTAAAGTGTAATGTAAAGTGTACTGTACATGTATAGCAGGTGCACTGTACATGTATAGCAGGTGTACTGTAAAGTGTACTGTACATGTATAGCAGGTGTACTGTATAGCAGGTGTACTGTACATGTATAGCAGGTGTACTGTACATGTATAGCAGGTGTACTGTAAAGTGTACTGTACATGTATAGCAGGTGTACTGTATAGCAGGTGTACTGTACATGTATAGCAGGTGTACTGTTTATCAGGTGTACTGTACATGTATAGCAGGTGTACTGTATAGCAGGTGTACTGTACATGTATAGCAGGTGTACTGTAAAGCAGGTGTACTGTAAAGTGTACTGTAAAGCAGGTGTACTGTAAAGTGCACTGTAAAGCAGGTGTACTGTATAACAGGTGTACTGTATAGCAGGTGTACTGTATAGTGTACTGTAAAGCGTACTGTATAGCAGGTGCACTATATAGCAGGTGTACTGTAAAGTGTACTATATAGCAGGTGTACTATATAGCAGGTGTACTATATAGCAGGTGTACTGTATAGCAGGTGTACTATATAGCAGGTGTACTGTATAGTGTACTGTAAAGTGAACTGTATAGCAGGTGTACTGTATAGTGTACTGTATAGCAGGTGTATTATATAGCAGGTGTACTGTATAGTGTACTGTATAGTATACTGTAAAGCAGGTGTACTGTAAAGCAGGTGTACTGTAAAGTGTACTGTATAGCAGGTGTACTGTATAGTGTACTGTATAGCAGGTGTACTGTATAGTGTACTATATAGCAAGTGTACTGTATAGTGTACTGTATAGTATACTGTAAAGCAGGTGTACTGTAAAGCAGGTGTACTGTTAGCAGGTGTACTAAGCAGGTGTACTGTATAGCAGGTGTACTGTATAGCAGGTGTACTGTATAGCAGGTCTACTGTATAACAGGTGTACTGTATAGCAGGTGTACTGTAAAGTGTACTGTACATGTATAGCAGGGGTACTGTACATGTATAGCAGGTGTACTGTACATGTATAGCAGGGGTACTGTACATGTATAGCAGGTGTACTGTACATGTATATCAGGTGTACTGTAAAGTGTACTGTACATGTATAGCAGGTGTACTGTACCTGTATAGCAGGTGTACTGTAAAGTGTACTGTACATGAATAGCAGGTGTACTGTACATGTATAGCAGGTGTACTGTACATGTATAGCAGGTCTACTGTATAACAGGTGTACATGTATAGCAGGTGTACTGTAAAGTGTACTGTAAAGCAGGTGTACTGTATAACAGGTGTACTGTATAGCAGGTCTACTGTATAACAGGTGTACTGTATAGCAGGTGTACTGTTAAGTGTACTGTATAGCAGGAAATGTACTGCTGCAGTTTTAACTTCCATTTTAATTTTTCATTCTCTGAATGAAGGCGAATTTATCATAACAGCAAATAATTATGTACACACAATACCCTTTATAGTAATTGTATGTGCAGTGTGAAACTTAACACTTGGTCAATATGGATTTCTTTGAATGGCAAATATTTGACTGGGCAGTTACTGGTTTCTTCAGGTATACAGTACCTCAAACTGGTTTTCATTTCAGGTTGCCAAGATAAACATCACTGTTTCTATTTCAGAAAAAAAATTGTATTTACTCTAGAAACTTGATAATCTAACAAATATTTGTATAAGTGTTTATATTATATGAATACACAAGGAAATGGGAAAGTTTCTCTGACTTGAATTTGGCATTTTTATCATATTTCAAATTCAAATTTGTGTCTTTTATACAAATTGATCTGTTTGTCTTCAGTCAGCAATGTGTACTGTGTACCTACACCAGATTTAAAACAGTGGATTCATTTCCAAATGCCAAGCTCTCAGATGCTGGTAGTAAAAATCCCTATGCACTATTTATAATCTGAAATGCTGGAGTCAGCATAACACCTATTCCATACCACATCATGTTTAGGGACTTTGAAAGAGTGATTGTGAGGTAGAAAACATGTGTCAATAACAGCGTTTCTCACTTGCTTGTTTTGTAATAGATTCTTTCAAATTTTCATCCATATTTAATGATATTTTACCCTGTTGGGTCGCTACACCATTATTAAATTATCAGCTACATATTGAATCGGTTGGCCTATATAAACATGATGAGAGCCTTTCTCATAGCAACAAAACCGTGTCAGATATCAATCTAACATGGATGTCTGTACACTACAGTCTGTTAACCCTTTCACCACTAGTACATAGAGCATAATGGACTCCTCCAGATCAATGCATGGTAGAGTCTACTAAAGTTGCAAAGGGGTGAAAGGGTTAAGGTTTGTTGACTATAAGTACATAATGTTTTTCAGAAATTTCAAATGAAACATTGAAAATTTTGCCTTCAACTGAGATGCGTGTCATTGTTTCTATTTCTACAAGAAATGTCATGAAATAGATGATAATGATAGGCATATATATATACTGTATACAGGGTAATTTTGGTGAAACATTATTTTTGGTGTATGTTTTAGACTTAGGGTCGATGTTGGTATCTTGGTTTTTTACTTAAAAAAGGTATTGATACTTTGGGTGAGATTAAAAGATGTTGGTACTTTAGGCTTAGACAAAATAATGTAAGTGGGTATTTAAAGTTTAGAGCAAAGGGTTTTGATATCTGATGCTTAGACTAAATAAAGTGTTAGTCTAAAGGGTTTTGGTAACTAGGGTTTAGAATAAAGGGTGTTGGTAACTAGGGTTTAGACTAAAGGGTGTTGATAACTAGGGTTTAGACTAAAGGATGTCGATAACTAGGGTTTAAACTAAAGGGTGTTGGTAACTAGAGTTTTAGATAAAAGGGTGTTGGTAACTAGGGTTTAGATTAATGGGTTTTGGTAACGAGCGTTTAGTCGAAAGGGTAATGGTAACTAGGGTTTAGTCTAAATGGTAATGGTAACTAGGGTTTAGTTTAAAAGGTGTTGATAACTAGTGTTTAGACTAAATGATGTTAATAACTAGGGTTTAAACTTAAGGGTGTTGGTAACTAGGGTTTAGTCTAAAGGGAAATAGTAACTAGGGTTTAGTCTAAAGGGTAATGGTAACTAGGGTTTAGTCTGAAGGGTAATGGTAACTAGGGTTTAGTCTAAAGGGTAATGGTAACTAGGGTTTAGTCTAAAGGGTAATGGTAACTAGGGTTTAGTCTAAAGGGTAATGATAACTAGGGTTTTAGACTAAAGGGTGTTCACCAGTAACTAGGGTTTAAACTAAAGGGAGTTTGTAACTGGGGTTTAGACTAAAGGGTGTTGGTAACTAGGGTTTAGATTAATGGGTTTTGGTAACTAGTGTTTAGTCGAAAGGGTAATGGTAACTAGGGTTTAGTTTAAAGGGTAATGGTAACTAGGGTTTAGACCAAAGGGTGTTAATAACTAGGGTTTTAGACTAAAGGGTGTTGGTAACTAGGGTTTTAGCCTAAAGTGTGTTGGTAACAAGGGTTTAGATGAAAGGGTGTTGGTTAATAGGGTTAAGACTAAAGTGTGTTGGTAACTAGGGTTTTAGACTAAAGGGTGTTGTTAACTAGGGTTTAGACCAAAGGGTGTTGGTAGCTAGGATTGAGACTAAAGGGTGTTGTTGACTAGGGTTTAGACTAAAGGGTGTTAGTAACTAGGGTTTAGACTAAAGGGTGTTGGTAACTAGGGTTTAGATTAATGGGTTTTGGTAACTAGTGTTTAGTCGAAAGGGTAATGGTAACTAGGGTTTAGTTTAAAGGGTAATGGTAACTAGGGTTTAGACCAAAGGGTGTTAGGGTGTTGGTAACTAGGATTTTAGACTAAAGGATTTTGGATTTACCTGTAAAACAACAGGTATAGTTGTACCGTGTGATTAAGCTGTACAGCTCTGGTATCTTGGGCAGAATAAAATATATTCACACCTTCTCCATTATCTACTCCTTAATTCTGGAAGTGTCTAACAGTACCTGGGGGTTTTCCCAATTTTCAGAATAATGTGCCCCCATAATGTCTTGCTCCTATGTCCAAGCCGTAATATTTCAGGGTAACGGTCAATAAGTGGCTTGTTCTCAGTGTCATCATATGACTTGAGACTTATAACTGCAAACATACAAATATCATAGTGTGCAGTGTTGATAATCTGCAGGTGAGAAAACTAATACCAGTACAATACCACCCCTGAGACTCATGCATGTTTAGGTGATTGCTGAAGCAAAAATACCATTAAAGAGTCATGGTTTAATCAAAAGGGCTGCCATTCACCCATGCCTATGTTGAATAATTGCTGCGGATGACTATAGAAGCAGATTGCTCTTTTAGTAAATGTCCTTAAACTTCCATCAGTATCGGAAGATAACCTCTATCACTTTCCCCTCTTGATGCCTTTGTTAACAGATTATTGATTCCAACAGGGGCCCATGAATTATGTACACCAGTAGATTGTGGGGGTCATTGATTGTTTCAGCGCAAGGCACTGTTTATTCTAACTTAACAGCTGTGACGATAATGAAGCAATGAAATAGGAACTTACCTGTGACTAATGTCAATTACATACCGGTATATATTGATGTACCGTAACGATTCTTGTAAAAGTAATTTGTTAAAATGACTATATCCCAGCTTTTGCTCTGACTTGACTCCAGGGAGAAAGTGTTCTATATCAACCATGTTTTAGTATGAAAACTAAAACATCCCTGCAGAATATCTCCTTTGACAGTTTCCATAGATGTAGACTAAACTTCTGGCTCCCCATTACCAGGCCTGTTTTCCATTGGATGCACCTGGGGAAATAGACCAGGTCTTGGGGAACCAGAAACTTGCTATGTCCCTCAAGTCCATGCTTTCATGATATACTAATTCTAACACTTTTAGGGTGGTTACCACATGTGTCTGACCACTTGACCTGTTTGTAATCCACAAGGCAAGTAGATTTGACAGTGGTTGTATCTTATAAAGATACCTAATCGACAGCACTTTTGGATATTTTCTAACAATTTATTTTTTTGTAAGTTTTAAAAAATTAAGGTGAGATAATTAAAATTTCTTAAATGTGCTATATTTGGTTTAAATGACATGGTGTTTGAGTTGTTGAATGTGAGAAGTCTCTCCATGTGATTGATGGGGCAAGTTCCGCTATATAAATTCCTTAATAGACAGAGGCTGGAGTATGCTGTGAATGTTTATTACCTCCAGTAAAAGCTGATTGCTTCCAATTATAGCCCTCCACTTGCAATACATGGTATATTGTATGAGGCATTAACTAAGGTGGGGCCTGCTATAGAACAGTCAGGCTTTTCTTCTCTTCATTCTTCCTGGGGACACTGAGGTCAGATCAATAATGATTTACTGCTCGCACTGTAACACTGGGGACCTCTGCCTTTTCTTTCTTGCTTTATCTATTCTTTCATGTAAGCTGTATTTCCCTAGACATTTCTTGCGAGCCCTTGATAACAATTTAAGTTAAAATCAGTAAATGGTGATTCTGTAATCATATGTCAATGTGAAGACAAAAACAACATGTAATATAATGTGTTATTTGGTCCATTCTATGGGGGAAAACATTCCAATCGCTTTTCTGGCTATCTTGCAATAGATTGGTCCATTCTGCGAAAAATAAAAATTTCAATCGCTTTTCTGGCCATCTTGCAATAGATTGGTCCATTCTGTGAAAAACAAAAATTTCAATCGCTTTTCTGGCCATCTTGCAATAGATTGGTCCATTCTATGGGGGGGAAAATCCAATCACTTTTAAGGCCATCTTGCAATGGGCTGGTCCATTCTATGAAAAAGAAAAAATCCAATTGCTTTTCTGTCCATTTGGCAATGAGTTGGTCCATTCTATGAAAAAGAAAAAATCCTATTGCTTTTCAGGCCATTTGGCAATGAGTTGTTTGTGGTGACATTGAAATAGCCCACAAGTGTTCCCATCAGTGAAAACAATTGTCATATGACATTTGATGATATACAGATAATGTCTGTCATGGTGCTTGCCTGTACAACCAATGTATGGGATGGTCAAACTCATTAACACCCCAACAGACATGTATAGTGTAACTTGACTTAAAAAAAAACTGTGTATAAAGGTCACCTGTCTGTAAATCCATCGGTCTATAAAGGCCATCTACCTATAACTGCCGTATAAATGAGACAACAAAAATCCTGTGTCCTAACCAACTGCATGTGCTACAGTTATATCCAATTTAGCAAAAAACACAATGTAGTGGGACAGGGATCCTTAATCAAAGTGGAGTGATAGATTCTGTTCCTCTTGTCATCACCATACAAGGGCGGTAGAATCTATTGCTCACACTCCTTGGGTTGAGATTTCTTTCCTCGTCACACTGGAGTGAGAAATTCTGTTCCACTCGTCCATTGATTGAGATTTCCATCTCTAGCACACTGACTAGAGCCAATAGATTCTATTCCCCTTACCCACATGTTAAGATCTTTGTTTCTGTCGTGTTTGGGTTACAATAGTAATCCTATAATAAGCCTACACATCATATTTGACTTAAAGTCGTTGGTAGGCTTGCTTACTACAGGACAATGGAATGGCATTAAATATGTCAGCATTTCTACTGATCTTCAATATAAGTGGGCTTATTACCAGGCATGGACTAATTGCTGGATACATACAATCTATACATGTTTAATTATATCAATTCGTTATTAATTCTTCTGTTATTGACTTTTGTTTCCTTTCTTTATTTCCAGCGGTGTGCATCATAAAGGGAAAAAGTGTGAACCACTTGTTAAACAAAAACAGATTGAAAAAATTCTTCAAGATAATCAACAACATCTCAACCCCAACGTCATGAAGGTTGCGGGCACATCCAAGATCAAAATCCGGGACCCGAAACCAAATGGAGGCTGGGGAGATATACGAGATAAAAGACTGTGTCACAGCTTTGTGTCTGCGGAAGACGAACGGAAGATGCAGCGGTTCATGAAATCAAATGATATATCTATACTTACAGGATAGGTATTTCTCGTTAAAATAGAAATAATACAATGGATATATTTTTCTACAGTGTTCATGTAAATGGATGTTTCACTTGTCTTGTTGCAAATGTGATGGATACCGGTAAACTGTTTTACCTCAGGGCGAATTGCAAGTACGTAGTGAATGTAAGATTTCCAAGACAAGTAGAATTTTCTGCAGTCTTGACCTCATCAGCTCATCAAATGCTGGTCTCCTTAAAGTCAAAGGGTGTGTTTACCTTTAATAGTTCGAAAATTTGTCTTTCAAATTTTGTGTTTAATGGAAAAGCGAGTACATACTGGAGTAGTCATAACGGTACCTATAGGACGAATTCGGAACATTTTAAAAATCACTCCTTCAGACTATGAACTAAATTTTGGGTTTGAATTGATGCATTTATTTATGAATTATTAAAAAAAAACATAGAATGTGAACGAACGAGTTAACTAAGTTTGATGATGTTTCTGTTGTTTTTTTTTAAATATTTCTATGTTTGTTGATATTCACTGAAAATCTGAAAAGTTGAATTGATTTTAGTGCATGTGTACCAGTAATTTCATTTTTTATTTTTTGGAGGTTGATAACGTTTTTGAAAATTTCTGGGTTTGTTGATGTTTCAAAAATGTCATAAAAAGTTATGGAACTTTGTCATGGGTACTCTACAGTTCCAAATATCTTCTCATCTTTTTTTTTTTTATAATTTTATTTTTTGAAACATTTTCAGCATTACAGAATAATTACAATATTAATTTTTACACTCATTTTCATTCTTCAACCAACATTTAATACAAATTTTG
>NW_018408713.1:1928583-1947655 GCF_002113885.1 Mizuhopecten yessoensis
TGGGGAGGGAAGGAGCAAAAGAGCTTTTACAGAAATTGAGGAGGGGGGGAGAGGGCTGAGAAGACAACAAGGGGTCCAAGTGGTAAAGATGTTGAGTCCATGTGTGTCCATTTATTAGTGCAACTATTTATTTAACCTGAAACATAATAATAATTTTAATTTCTTCAGTAAAGTGGCAGGGAGTTACATTTCTCTCTTTTAATCAAAATTTAATTAACAGAGGTAAACTATACACATGTATGCTATCCTTTTTGGGTTTGTCAGGGATTGGGAGTGATTTCTAATAATTTATTCCATTTCTTCCAAGAATTTTCCATTTTTAAAGCAGTATCCACTCCTTTGCCTATAGAAATATATTTTTGAATTCTGTAGTGATCTATAATAGCATTTTTTCTTCTTCTCATCTTCATTGTGGTAAATAGGAGATTTCAAAACTCAATGGGATGTAATTACTGTATGAAAGATAGCTTTGGTATGTTGGTATAATCAGATTTCATTGTAATCAAACACCAAAGGAGCTTTGGTTGAATATTGTGGTAAATATTTACAAGTACACCATGAATTTAACCTCTCTATACTGATCTATTTGTGGGCTGTTTAAATCACCTGTCTCTGGTCTCTTAATGTTCGTCCTTAAACAATTCTTATTATCACTATTTTTCAAGAAGTACTGGACCTATGTTTATCAGATTTTATTGGTAGGTTTTCCTCTGTCCTTAGTTAATTGTCATGCTAAAACATTTTCCTTGATTATTCTTGAATCTCATGAACAGGATATACATTCATTTGGTGATGAATGCAGTGAGGATTGAATTCATGGACAAATATGTGAGCGTTTATTCTGAGATTAATTTGATGATAATGTATGTTAGAGTTTACATTGAAATGAATGTGATAATTATGATGATGTGGAATTTCACATGGAGATGACTTGATGATAACTATAGCTTACCTGGATATGACTTGATGATAACTATAGCTTACCTGGATATGACTTGATAACTATAGCTTACCTAGATACAACTTGATAACTATAGCTTACCTGGAGATGACTTGATGATAACTATAGCTTACCTGGATAGGACTTGATGATAACTTAAGCTTACCGAAATATGACTTGATGATAACTGTAGCTTACCTGGATATGACTTGATGATAACTATAGCTTACCTAGATACGACTTGATGATAACTTAAGCTAACCTGGAGATGACTTGATGATAGCTATAGCTTACCTGGATATGACTTGATAACTATAGCTTACCTGGAGATGACTTGATCATAACTGTAGCTTACCTGGATATGACTTGATAACTATAACTTACCTGGATATGACTTGATGATAACGTAAGCTTACCTGGAGATGACTTGATGATAACTTAAGCTTACCGAAATATGACTTGATGATAACTATAGCTTACCTGGAGATGACTTGATGATAACTTGAGCTTACCGAAATATGACTTGATGATAACGTAAGCTTACCGAAATATGACTTGATGATAACGTAAGCTTACCTGGAGATGACTTGATGATAACTTAAGCTTACCTGGATATGACTTGTTACTGACAATGATGTGACTTCACCTGAAGATTGGTTTGATGTTGACAATAATGCAAGTTTTCGCCTGTATGTAGTAAGGTGATGACAATGATGTGAGATTTCACCTGTATGTAATTTGGTGTTGACAAAGATGTGAGTTCATGTGTATGTAATTTGATGTTGACAATGATGGGGGTTCACCTGTAAATTTGAGGATGAAAGTGATGTGAGATTTTACCTATAGATCTCTGATGTTGACAACGATATACACCTATAGTTTGACTTGATAACGATAATGTGAGATTTCACTAAGAATTAATTTTGTGTTATTAATGATTCAAGATCTCGTTTAAAATTAATTTGATGTAAATAGTGATGTGAGTGTTCCCCTTTGTGTAATTATAAGTTGACAGTGAGGTAAGATTTCACCAGTACGTAAGTTTGTGTTCACAATGATATGAGTTTTCACCTGAAGATTAATTTGTTGTTGACATTGATGTAAGATTTCACCTGTATGAAACTTATTCACAATGACACAAGTTTTCACCTGTAGATAAATTTTGTATTGATATGAAAGTTGAACTGAATATTTTGAACCAATAATGTAAGTTCACCTATAGATTAATTTGATGATGTTAACAATGTAAGAGATTAATTTGATGTTGTTAACAATGTAAGTTCACCTATAGATTAATTTGATGTCGTTAACAATGTCAGGTCACCTATAGATTAATTTGATGTCGTTCACAATGTAAGTTCACCTATAGATTAATTTGATATCGTTAACAATTTAAGTTCACCTATAGATTAATTTGATGTTGTTAACAATGTAAGTTCACCTATAGATTAATTTGATATCGTTAACAATTTAAGTTCACCTATAGATTAATTTGATGTTGTTAACAATGTAAGTTCCCCTATAGATTAATTTGATGTCGTTAACAATGTCAGGTCACCTATAGATTAATTTGATGTCGTTCACAATGTAAGTTCACCTATAGATTAATTTGATATCGTTAACAATTTAAGTTCACCTATAGATTAATTTGATGTTGTTAACAATGTAAGTTCACCTATAGATTAATTTGATATCGTTAACAATTTAAGTTCACCTATAGATTAATTTGATGTTGTTAACAATGTAAGTTCCCCTATAGATTAATTTGATGTCGTTAACAATGTAAGGTCACCTATAGATTAATTTGATGTCGTTAACAATGTAATTTCACCTATAGATTAATTTGATGTCGTTAACGATGTAAGTTCACCTATAGATTAATTTGATGTCGTTAACGATGTAAGTTCACCTATAGATTAATTTGATGACGTTAACAATGTAAGTTCACCTATAGATTAATTTGATGTTGTTAACAATGTAAGTTCCCCTATAGATTAATTTGATGTCGTTAACAATGTAAGTTCCCCTATAGATTAATTTGATGTCGTTAACAATGTCAGGTCACCTATAGATTAATTTGATGTCGTTCACAATGTAAGTTCACCTATAGATTAATTTGATGTCGTTAACAATGTAAGTTCACCTATAGATTAATTTGATGTCTATTACGGACACCAAAACCTGGTCATGATGGGCACAGGGAAACCTGTCTATAACGGACACCAAAACCATGCTGGGCACAGGGAAACCTGTCTATAACGGACACCAATAAACCTGTTTATACAAGCCACAGGGAAACCTGTTGATACCGATGACTTTAAAACCTTTTTGTTATGCACAATTGAAAGGTTATAAATAGCTTTTAATGTCTTTATGATATCAAAGAAACTGTTTTGTATGTACTCTATCAATTGTTGTAGACATTTTTTTGTCTTAGGGGTATTTATTTTCATTAATTTTGAACATTGAATCTATCATAATTGTGTAGTCCCTTTCAGACCAGTAAGTTGAGAAGTGGGACATTTATTGTTCAGTATTTTGCTGTGCTGTTTGTTAGCTGTGTAGGTTCTATACCTTATGCTGGATACTGGAGCTTGTTAGCCATTATCTATATATTGACGGCTAGAGTAACATCTACCAATTCCTATTTACACAAAATGCATTTCAATTTCTGACTGACTTGTGTAGTCACAGAAGGGGGGGGCGGGGCGGGGNTAGATAAGTTATGTATCTTCTGTTTCTCCTTTGATTATACCGTGGATACCACGAAGGTATACAGAGTTCACACTGGTGCAAGTAAAAATCCAGGAAAAGTGCAAACAAAACAGCAAATCTCTTCCGAACATCGGAATTCATTGGAGCAACATTGACATGTATTTCCTGGATTTTGACTTGTGTAGTGTACAATGGAGTATTAATGGTTCAGCTGTATTGCTTAATAGCGGGATTAACAGGTACTTGTTTGTGTAGAAGTTGATCAATCTGTCCTCTAAAACACTGGGTTGAGGCTACCAGAGTAATCCATACTACACAAGATTTAATCATAAAAACCCCTTGTATTTAAGTTTTAACCCTAACAGTCAAAATGTATTATGTGCATCATATAGATCAACACACTGGCACCGAGACACAACAAGTTGTAAATTCACTGGAGTGTAAATTTAACCTCTTGTGAACCTCGGTTAAAACATCCACTTTTGTGATGCACTCGCATACCAAACGACTGCTTGACTATTTCTTACTTGCCAAATGTCTTTACAATTTGATATGGGTAGAATACAATACAACATTTTCGTAGAGTATGAGAGTTTGCAGCTGTGACCCTGTAGCGAGGGTCGATTCACAAATTTCAAAGAAGCAGTGGATGCTAATGGCTAGTCAGTATACATGCACAAGCCCATGAGCTTCAGTATCGGCAGTCGGTGGTTTACCTTGATTTCAAGGTTGTGCAGTTCAAACATTCCAATTTGTATATTTACACAATCTGATACTAACAACTAACCAACACAAATCAGTCACAGTTAATTTTTTCTTGAGTAACTAATAGGAATAGTTGCCATTTTGGGACTGTATGCAATGTAGCCTTCTTTATTCACTGTGTTTAATGTTAAGTATTTTGGATCCTCTTTAGAATTATTAACAGACTTTTAATTTTTATTAAAAAAAGCTGTGGTAGTTAATGGGAGCTTATTATTTTTAATCAGTATTGGGCAATTATTATTACTCATTTTGAGTGTAAATAATTCATTTTCATAGCATCTATGTTATAGGTCAGTATTTAAGGACATTAAAATTTGTGACCAAAAGTAACAAAAAAAAAGCACCAAGTGGACTTATGCAAGTCTCAAGTGAGATTATTTCATGTTCATGTATATTGTTATCAAATTATACCAGTAGTAATAACAGATTTCCCCTACTCCTAGCTAGGATATGTTATCCAAGAAAGGTATATGTCTATATTTTTGCAGATGATCTGGGAAAGAAAATGCAGTCTAGAATAATGAAAATACGACCAAAAGTAAATGTTCCATTCAAAATTCTTAAACGTATTTATTAACTTCATTAACCCTTTCACCCATCGTAGACCAGAATGGACTCATCCCAATAAATGCATGGTAGAGTCCACTAAAGATACCTAGGGATGAAAGGGTTAAAAAGCCAGATATTTTATTCATTCGAACCTAGTTTTTTTTATATATATGAATTGTTATTTGAACAAAGTTACCAGGGTATCACTTTAGATTTAGTTGTATCGAACATTATTAGCATTATGACTTAAGTAAAACTTTGATACAGTGACCCCCATATCATTGCCACTCCACTAACTGCCAACATATTTCAATATCCTCAGTTCTTTTTATCTTAAATAGTTTTGTGTCCCTCACTATATTGCCAAACTGTTTTATAATTCAAAATTTCAGTCGTAAAAATTGGCGACAGTATAATGAGGTTTTAGTGTATAATGGTCAGTGGTATTTTCATAACTATTAAAATCAAAATTGAAAAAATTACATAAAACATTTAACCCTTTCACCACTGTAGACCATAATGGACTCACCCAGATGAATGCATGGTAGAGTCTACTAAAGTTCTATAGCGGTGAAAGGGTAATACTAAAAGATTGACACTGAAATATTATTGCCATTAAATGAATTTTACATGTACCGCTAAGAAAGTAAGTATTACCACTAAAATGATGTGCCTCTAAGTATAATCTCTGGGATGTCTTGATGCTTTAGTTGTTGTCATTTTCTTAATTAAACTTTAACATTCTTCCTATTAAATGCTAACTTATTGTCTTGTGTGTACTATTTAATTGTCTCCTTTACGTATCATAATCCTCATGCAAATATTTGTATATATAGATTGAGAAAGGTAACAAAAATATGCATTGTATATATACCATTTAAAACCATGAGTTAATTTCAAAACTGTATATTATGGATGTAAAGGGTGTGTCTTTCCTTTTAAATTGGGCAAATTTAGTTCTATTCGTAATTAATAAGACTAAGTATTCTGAAAGATTGACAATTATTTTTATATCATAAAAGAAGTACCTAAATAAAAAGATTGTTGAGGGAATATTATTTGTACTTGTTCTCATTTCCAGTTTTCATCACACAGACCGACAGATCCTGATCACATTTCTATTTTAGTCAGTGGTAAATGAGGACATTTCAATTTTCTACAAGTTTGGTTTGGTTAATTGAGCATCCTATTAACAGCCAAGGTCAGAATTTACAGAAAACTGCAATCTCTACCAAGAAATTGTTATACCCCCAACTTGGTGAGGAGGTTATGTAGTAATTATTGTGAAGCAATTTGTCACTGGTCGTTTGTCTGATGAAGGCGATGGCGTACATACCGTACTAGTGATCGCAAGCACATACCGTACTAGTCATCAAAACGTCACATATAAACACTTTCTGGTTGTGCTACATGAATCTTTTCACAATCCATACTTGCCAACCTGAAGAATATGTTCAGAAATATATAGTAATCGTTTTGTCAGTGCGTCCATCTGTCCATAGTAAACAGCTAGTATACAAGGTCTTTCATGCACACCTGACCATATTTAGTCCATATTTACACCATACACTTGTAGTATGGTTATATCGAGTTCTTCACCCGATTAGTTTTACATGGCGATAGGTGACAGTTGAAGTGTGAAAGGTCATGGTCAAAAATCCCACTTTTAAGGATTGTGTACAATAACATATCTCGTAAACTCCTCTACAAATTTAGAATGGTACATAGTATGTTAACTTTGAGTTCTACACTTGGTCATCGGTCAAAGGTTACCCGCTAAGTGGAGTGAGGGAGTATATCTCTATGAACCACTATTTATTCCCTTACATCTTCTTTCGACAAAAGCTTTGGGCTACACTTCAAAAATCTTTTTCTCTGGTTAAGAGTTCTCTATTAACATCACACAGGAGTGAGAGATTCTATAAGTCTTGCATAGAAAAAAGTCTGCAGAGATGAGGAAAAAGTGATGGAAAGTTTGCTTCACAATAAAATCAACGCACAGCATAAGGTGGGAAATATGTATTGCTTTCCTCTACTCCCATAAATGCACATACAAGATTTATTATACACATTTCTAACAATATTTTTAACACCAACCGTACAAAGTGGTAGGGGATTCCCCAAAATCAAACACACATTACAACAAATGTGGTATACAGTGGATTTTGATGAGGCTGCATGATTCTCGAATAATCTGTAAAGCCGCCTTTTGGCTGGATGTTTCCCATAAGACGATTCCATATATGTATAATTTGATATTTTGGCATAAAATCATATTCAAAAACAGATACAAAGTTCAAATTAAAATACTTTAGATTTTTAACTTCCTTGCAAGAACGTTTTAACCCCTCTGGAACTTCCATACCAAATATCACCATCCTAGCTTAAACACTTAATGCTTTGCAAAATTTTTAACCAAGAAATTTTAGCAAAAACAAACCCTGGAAATGTTGGCACTGCTGCAATGCTGGGTTGGTTAGGAACTTGAATGTCTTATATCCTCTTTCTAGTTTAGATACTGATGTTACAGTTTTGAAAATTTCAACACTTTAAACTGAATTTACACTAATGTCTACAAGGGGTTGACCACATACGCCCCTATTCTTAGGAGAATAGCAGAGCTAACAAAGGAGAAGCAAAATATTTCAAAAAACATGATTTTGAGGATAAAATGTTGTTATGGCAGTAAAAATAATATTTGAACTGTTCTTTTAAATTCACAAAAAAATGGCAGATCACCATTTGCTCCCTTTCTTCTTCTTTTTCTTCTGAGCCTGAGCAGGTTTTTGTTGCCGTGGTCCCTGGGGCAGGGCTGCTGCTGCTGCACTGGCCGTAGGGGATGGAGCAGACCCTGGTCGTGGGGAATTCGCTTCACTTCCGGACCCACCTTTACTAGCATCCCTGAAAGGTCGATGCATATTTGATTAAAGGATTTAATTAAAGGTATCCTTTCCTCATCTATTTTTAAAAGAAAATGTGGACTGTATACTTACCGACTCTCCCTATATTGGAGAGACTCTCGATTTTGGACCCTAAAATTTAGCATTTCAACCAGCAAATTTGCTAAACTATTCCTATTTTTTAAGATCTAATGATTTCATCTGAAAGGACAGCTCAATAGATGCCATTTCAAAGTGTTATTTTTTACCTAGGGTATTGTTCCCATATTTTATTTAATAGGCTTTAAATTCTGAGTATGTACAATCTCCCCCATAGAGATTTCAAAAAGTTGGTAAGTATAGGACTGAGGACTAAGTAATTTAATGGTTTGGGCCTAACAGTGGGTTTAATTATCACAAATGAAATAAAAGTACCAAGGGCAGTAACTCTTGAATACTTACATGTCCCCTGATGGTACACTGGCACTGCCTTGTGTTCCCTTGCCTAAGAAAAGAAAGATGTTTTTAATCAATAATTCTGATCAACAACAGCTTTACAGAGATACAGCTCATGCTATCATCATCAAAGGGAAACAAGCTTTTAACCATGTGAACATTTTGAAAATTATGTTTTTGGAAGATTCAAACATTTTCATGGTAATTTGTGTAGTGAGAATGGTCCATCATGGATTTAATTAGATCATAAATATTTGTGTGAATTTTTTTTTAACAGAAGACATCAACAGTGCAGTGTCATTAACCTAGCCACCTCTCTCCCAAGCTAAAGTTAACCTTACCACCTCTCTCCCAAGCTAGAGTTAACCTAGCCTCCTCTCTCCCAACCTTAAGTTAACCTAGCCACCTCTCTCCCAAACTAAAGTGTACCTAGCCATCTCTCTCCCAAGCTAAAGTTAACCTAGCCACCTCTCTCCCAACCTTAAGTTAACCTAGCCACCTCTCTCCCAAACTAAAGTGTACCTAGCAACCTCTCTCCCAAGCTAAAGTTAACCTAGCCTCCTCTCACCCAAGCTTAAGTTAACCTAGCCACCTCTCTCCCAAGCTAAAGCTAACCTAGCCACCTCTCACCCAAGCTTAAGTTAACCTAGCCACCTCTCTCCCAAACTAAAGTTAACCTAGTCACCTCTCTCTCAAGCTAGAGTGTACCTAGCAACCTCTCTCCCAAGCTAAAATGTACCTAGCCACCTCTCTCCCAAGCTAAAGTGTTCCACCTCTCTCCCAAGCTAAAGTGTACCTAGCCACCTCACTCCCAAGCTAAAGTGTACCTAGCCACCTCTCTTCCAAGCTAAGGTGTACCTAGCCACCTGTCTCCCAAGCTAAAATGTACCTAGCCACCTCTATCCCAAGCTAAAGTGTTCCTAGCAACCTCTCTCAAAAGCAAAAGTTACCCTAGCCCCCTCTCTCAAGCTAAAGTGTACCTAGCCACCTCTCTCCAAAGCTAAAGTGTACCTAGCCACCTCTCTCCCACGCTAAAATGTACCTAGCCACCTCTCTCCCAAGTTAAAGTGTACCTAGCCACCTCTCTCCCAACCTAAAGTGTACCTGGCCACCTCTCTCCCAAGCTAAAATGTACCTAGACACCTCTCTCCCAAGTTAAAGTGTACCTAGCCACCTCTCTCCCAACCTAAAGTGTACCTGGCCACCTCTCTCCCAAGCTAAAATGTACCTAGACACCTCTCTCCCAAGTTAAAGTGTACCTAGCAACCTCTCTCCCAAGCTAAAGTTAACCTAGCCTCCTCTCACCCAAGCTTAAGTTAACCTAGCCACCTCTCTCCCAAGCTAAAGTTAACCTAGCCACCTTTCTCCCAAGCTAAAGTTAACCTAGCCACCTCTCGCCCAACCTTAAGTTAACCTAGCCACCTCTCTCCCAAACTAAAGTGTACCTAGCAACCTCTCTCCCAAGCTAAAGTTAACCTAGCCTCCTCTCACCCAAGCTTAAGTTAACCTAGCCACCTCTCTCCCAAACTAAAGTGTACCTAGCCACCTCTTTCCCCGGAATAAGTGTACCTAGCCACCTCTCCCAAGCTGAATTGTACCTAGCCACCTCTCTCCCAAGCTAAAGTTTACCTAGCCCCCTCTCTCCCAAGCTAAAGTGTACCTGGCCACCTCTCTCCCAAGCTAAAATGTACCTAGCCACCTCTCTCCCAAGCTAAAGTGTGCCTAGCCACCTCTCTCCCAAGCTAAAATGTACCTAGCCACCTCTCTCCCAAGCTAAAATGTACCTAGCCACCCCTCACCCAAGCTAAAATGTACCTAGCCACCTCTCTCTCTCACTAAAATGTACCTTACCACCTCTCTCCCAAGCTAAAGTGTCCCTAGCCACTCTCTCCCAAGCTAAAGTGTACCTAGCCACCTCACTCCCAAGCTAAAGTGTACCTAGCCACCTCTCTTCCAAGCTAAGGTGGACCTAGCCACCTCTCTCCCAAGCTAAAATGTGCCTAGCCCCCTCTCTCCCAAGCTAAAGTGTACCTGGCCACCTCTCTCCCAAGCTAAAATGTACCTAGCCACCTCTCTCCCAAGTTAAAGTGTACCTAGCAACCTCTCTCCCAAGCTAAAATGTACCTAGCCACCTCTCTCCCAAGCTTAAGTTTACCTAGCCACCTCTCTCCTAGGCTTAAGTGTACCTAGCCACCTCTCTCTCTCACTAAAATGTACCTTACCACTTCTCTCCCAAGCTAAAGTGCACCTAGCCACCTCTCTCCCAGGCTTAAGTGTACCTAGCCTCCTCTCTCCCAAGCTAAAATGAACCTAGCCACCTCTCTCCACTAAAAATTACCTTACCCCCCCTCTCCCAAGCTAAAATGTTCCTAGCCTCCTCTCTCCCAAGCTAAAGCTAACCTAGCCACCTCTCCCCAAAGCTAAAATGTACCTAGCCTCCTCTCTCCCAAGCTAAAGTGTACCTAGCCACCTCTCTCCCAAGCTAAAGTGTTCCTAGCAACCTCTCTCAAAAGCTAAAGTTAACCTAGCCACCTCTCCCAAGCTAAAGTGTACCTAGCCACCTCTCTCCCAAGCTAAAGTGAAATGCCTTGATCATGACCACTGGCACAGAAAGAGAAACACCTAAAGATGAGTTGCTAATATGACAACCTGATCTGCCAATTATGTTCTATGTTTTATATACAGTAAAAACTTGATATAACGACACTCTTATACAATAGAACTTTGTTACAATGACCCTCTTTATACAGTACATGTACAACTTTGATATAATGACCCTTTTCATACAGTATATCCTTATTATATTAAAAACTCGAAACGTTTCTTTGGCTATGATAGGTAACTTCTAACATATGTGGTCATACACTTACTTATGGCTAAGAGATATTGTCTATAGGAATATGTCACTGTTTACTCACACAAGGGTAAAGTATATCACAGTGTCATCACTCAAGGGTAAAGTTTATCACAGTGTCATCACACAAGGGTAAAGTTTATCACAGGGTCCTTTGATGTAACACCCCTCATTTTAATCACCAATGCCCTTACTGCTTACACTTTTTATGAACACCCTTTATTTTTAACAATAGCTTTTAAGGGTTCTCCCTACAAAATGCCAAATCTCTGTATAATGCCATTGACAAACATTATGGCAGTAAAAAAGGTTTAACTGTATTAAACTGACAAATTTAACTGACCAATGTCCTTTTTCTTGTCCTTCCTTTTGCCTCTGTAGTAGGACCTCTCCCGCCTTGGCACCCATCGCTCAGAATCCACTTCTGCATCAAGGTTCTTTGGCAGTTTCCCTGAAGAATGACAGAGAAACAGGATTTATAAACATGTTCCTGCCTACAGTGTGATTTTCACCATTTCTGCAGTGAAGCGAATCTGGGAGTGAACATTTCTAGTCCAATAACACTACATTTGTACAAAGTCATGTCAAATATTTCAAGTCAAATAAAACTATGTGACTTAAAGTTACAACTTAAACTGCAAATTTAACACTGCATATTGTTTTGCATTTTTCCTCCAAACACAAAAAGCACCTCGCAAAGTTAAAGCTGCATACAGTATAAATCATACCTTGTATACTGTATAACTCTCTATGACAGTACTTGGAACTGTATACAGTATTATACCACATTAATTTCATGTGTACTTCCAAATGAAGCACAGCTTCTACACAGTTTAATTTTGTTTACATTCAATCCACTTACTTACACACGATTCTGTCCCAAAGCATATATACTTAGGACAAATATGTTTATTTAGCATGCACTGTGCATAAAGTAACATACCAATGTTAGCATAAAAAGCTTTGAAATAAGAATACCATTTCTGACGTTTAGAGTGTATATTGGAACATATGAGAATGGGTAAGAAGAGGTTTTATTCAGGGTTTCATTTACACAGGTGTATACTGTAGACATGCTCACCCTTCTTCTTCTTCTTCCTCTTCGCCTTCTGAATGATCATGTCACCTGCCCTGTTAAAATAAAACAAAATATTTAAAATAATAATAAATAATCAAGTATCATTTGAGGTTCTTATAAACCCCTTTATCCCACACTAGGTCTTATGTCATCTCAAAGTGGTTCACAATTATTATCTGTGGTTATTGGGCCTTCGCAACCAGCCAATATATCTTTCTTAACTGACTCCCTGTGGAGCATACAGCCAGTGCTGCCATTTCGGCGCTCACACCTAGCATTCAACAATTCTAGCACTACCCAACCATGTACTCATTTACAGCTGAGAAGACTGGTACAAGCTGAGTAAAGTATCTTGTTCAAAGATACAACACAGTGCCGTAACGTGACTCGAACCCGCAACCGTTTGATCACGAGGCCGGGCCTCCTATAAAACATTAAGTACATCTTTGTAAGTTAAAATTTCCCACAAATGTTTTATTATATAGTATACAGAGATATACTTACGGTCCAGGGGATGGCTGCGTGTCAGTCTTCTGTGCCCTTTTCATGTACTTGGGTCCTAGTGTGCTGAAGGCTGCCTCCACAGCGTCCACATCGACATTCTGGGCCAGAGTCTTTACCGATGGTAGGTCACGGCTTATACTGACACAGTTAAGGACTCACCATGCAGAATATGGTAAATAGCAGGCAGAATATAGATCTCTGATGAATCAAATCACCAACTTTTATCCACACTCATTTTACTTTAAATCGAAATAGTGTTTAATGTACCTAAATTTTACAGGAGCCTGTTCTAACATGTACATGTATTTGGAAAAAATAAAGATTTTTTTTATTGCAATAGGGAAGATATTCTTCTTTTTTTCTTCATTTTGGGAAAATACAGTACTTTTTTGCTAGTTGTAACAGCCTGTATTCAGCTGTAAAACCAGGCAAAATAAATCACTGCAGTGTTAACTTTTATGATCAGATGTACACGAATCTAACTCACCGACTTCTAAAACTAGTTCACTCAAATCTACCTTACAAACTGTTTTAATGAATTTAGTGGAATCTACTTAAATCAGAAGTCAGGACTTATTCCCTACTTGCTACTTCACAAACTTCAAAGATCACTTGAAACTATTTCTCTCACATCTACAATAATACGAAATTTGAGGACAAGGTTTCTAAAATCCACAAAAATAACCAACTTTCAAGATGAGTTCAAAATTCAACGTACAAAATATCATTTCAAGTTCAATAGAATCCACTTTAAAATATTTTAAACCATTTTATTCATATCTTAATGATTTCAATGAAATCCTACTAAAACAACTAGTTCTCTCAAATCTACCTCATAAAATAGTAAAGTTAAATGCCTACTGAATACCAGAAAATGTTCACCTGGTCAACTTTCGCCCTTTGTTTGTCAATTAAATTTTCACCCAATGTAAATTTGTCTCTCACATTCATTGTTTGGTTATATTTGCTGTAAAGTTAAATTCGCCCTCATTATATAATTATGAAAGTTGAAAATTAAACTGCAACAAAACTTTCCTGGTAAACTGTATTTCTCAGTCGTTCAAATATTCCATAGTGGCCAGGGTAATTTTTGTTATCAAATCAAGTCATTACAATATACACTGTTGTATAACGGCAAACAATTCTCAGACTCATTGTTGGTAAGGATACAGTTGTGCCTTCTCCGGGTCAAACTGGGAATACGCAGAGATGAGTTGAGCGAGTGTTTGTGGATCATTCGGCATGGACCTGGGGAGACAAGACACATATGTAATGGTGATTACATACAGTTAACACATAAGCCTGGACCTAAACGATGTTTATGAACCATCTTTTAGATTTTTTGATTTTTTTTGATCGCCCCACAACATTTTTGGAATACTGCCAGGGTTGGGGCCCTTTTTTATGAAGCTTCTTTTAGAATTGATGATTCACAAAATCAACCATTTTGAAGTAACACAGCACTATCCCACAATGTCTACCAAAAGAAACATTTAACTGTAAGTTATTCAAGTACTAAAAATCTGTTTTCTTCTCCTATAATTTCCTTTTTTTTCTTGTAGCAATTAACTGACATCACAAATGAAGAGTGTCTATTTTGTAAGACACTGCGTTTTCAAAATTGTTTATTCTTAATTAATGTTGACAGTTACAGCGTGCAACAGATTAAGATGGAATTTTGTTGCTTAATTGTAAAAGGAAACTCGACAGGTTAACAGTTATAATGGGCAATTGACCACTATAACTTGAAGCTGACAGAGTTAACATAAATTTGACTGAGATAACAGAAATTTGACTGAGATAACAGAAATTTGAGAGAAAACTGGAAATTGAGTGATAATACAATGTTGACAGAGGCAACAGGAAGCTGAATCGCTGACAGTGATATATAATGAAAATGATAAGAACTACCCCCTCAGATCCAGTGATATATAATGAAAACTGATAATAACTACCTCCTCAGATCCAGTGATATATAATGAACATTGATAAGAACTACCTCCTCAGATCCAGTGATATATAATGAAAACTGATAAGAACTACCCCCTCAGATCCAGTGATATATAATGAACATTGATAAGAACTACCTCCTCAGATCCAGTGATATATAATGAAAATTGATAAGAACTACCCCCTCAGATCCAGTGATATATTATAAAAACTGATAATAACTACCTCCTCAGATCCTCTAACATCGCAGCAGCCTGTTTAGGATTGCCATTCTTTAACTGGAAATTTGCATTGGCCCTTGTTATCAGCAAATGATCAGGAGTGTTAGCCTGCAGGAACAAACAATCAGTTCTTAATATTGTTATAATAATTGTCATTCTGTATGTCACAATTTAAACATTCTTATCTTAGCGAATGTGAACCTGACCTACTTGCTCAGATTTGTGAAAAGAATATTTATACTGAAATTATTTCCATGGAATTCTAAATAATTCTAAATAATTCCTCATTAACTTTCAAACAAATCAACACAACAAAATATCGTCATAAAGATATCTGCTGCTTTGAACATGACTGACACTTAGATATGAATTATTTGCTGCTTGGCGTAGGATGTTTCACATTAAAATGAACAAAGAATTGTTTTGGTTGTTGTCACCATGCATAGTTACCTGGTTTTTCTGGTACCATTTCACAGTGCGGTCAAGGACGTCTGAGGCCGAGTCACTATCCTCCTGACTCAAGTAAAGCGTAACAAGCGCCGAAACCTAGAAGGATAAGTCAACATTAATTACAATATTATTGTAAAAGTCAATTCAAACTATAGGGAACAGTCCGCCAGTTATACTATCCAAAACTCAAACTATTCTGTTCTCAAATTACACTGACCTGTCCACTTTAGAATCCTAACCTTGGCTTTATTCATCCCCAAACTTCCAAATCAACTTCCTTCTTCCTTCATTCACACAGAGAAACATGGACCAGATGACACTTACCACCCCTGGTCTGTACTGGAGGTCGCCGAGGGACTTGAGGGCATCACAAGCCTGATACACTTCCCCGTGGACCAGATGGATCTGAGCCGAAGCTAGCTGTATCTTCACAGCCTGCTCAGGGTGCAACTTCGTGTAGTCCTGTAAAATTTGATCATATGTTCTGGAGTAAATACAGTTTTTTTTATCATTTTCTCCTTATTTTTCTTTCTTTTTTTTTTAGCTTTTTCCGTCTTTTCGTATTGCAGAGTTATCTGTTCTTGTGAGCAGGTATTGATTGTTACGTCATTTGTTTGTGAGAGTAATGTCATAAATTTGAGAAAACGACGTACAAATGACGTAACAATCAATACCTGCTCCCAAGAGCAGATAGCTCTGCAATACCAAAAGACGGAATACATGACAAGATGTAAATTACGTATAAAAAGTTGAAAATACTCCTTTGTTAAGCACCAACAGTGGGCATGTCTAGTTTGAAAATATATCATATTTCATATGCCACCTTATTTTACAGAAAGTAAACAAATTCTGATACAAGCAAACAGGCTTATGACTCTGAGTCGTATTAATGGAGTGAAGAACTATTTTTTCTTCAAGCCCAAAACACCAAAAATAGTGGGCAGAATTAAAAAATGTCAACAACATGGAACTGAACATATGGTGTAGAGGTGAAAGACAAGTGATTGAACCACTGGATGAATGTGTACTAATTACCTGCATGAGCTGGATAGCCCGTTTATAGTCCTTGTCTTTGACATACTGGGCAGCGTCCACCAGCACAGGGGTCGAAAGGTCAGGGAACTGAGTCTTCAGCTTGGCCGCCAGACTGTGGCACTGGTCAGTCTGCAATTACATCACCGATCAAAGAAAATGATAATGTACTCTAAACGTCCTGTATACAATCAGGTTAAATACACAAGCTCAAATGAAAACAGTGATGGCCAATTATGTCACCTCTCTAATTATTATGCACTGAGCCATCTTAACAAAAACTCAAGTGAAACAGTGACTGTCAATTCTAATGTTTTTTCTGATGAAACAGGTCATTTCATTGGTTAATCAGAAACACTGCAGAGACATTAAGTCATGGTATGTATACTGAAGAAATTCAATAGACCTGATATCACGATAGCCCAACATGATGTCCAAATTGGGCATGAATCAATCATTGAAGAAATAAAAACATAAAAAACAGACAGTCTGAAAAGTCAAGAAGCTCTTTATTTTGAGATTTGCAGACATGTATATTGATTTCAGGAACCTAGCTGTAATGGAAGTGTCTACATTAAAACCCTGATATAACAGCCCTCATTCTCATGGCATCTTACCAATATATTTTGTGGTCCCTATTTCTTTTCTTCTTAACAATTCCCATACGTCTCCCACATCACAAAACAAAACACTTTATAATGCCAAACTTTGAGATGAACAAAAGCTGGCAGTATAACAAGGTTAAGCTGTAAGGGTAAGACCACTACTCACCTGGTTTGTATGTAGATGTTGGCAGTATAGCAAGGTTAAGCTGTAAGGGTAAGACCACCACTCACCTGGTTTGTATGTAGATGTTTGCAGTATAACAAGGAAAAGCTGTAAAGGTAAGACCACTACTCACCTGGTTTGTATGTAGATGTTGGCAGTATAGCAAGGTTAAGCTGTAAGGGTATGACCACTACTCACCTGGTTTGTATGTAGATGTTGGCAGTATAGCAAGGTTAAGCTGTAAGGGTAAGACCACTACTCACCTGGTTTGTATGTAAATGTTGGCAGTATAACAAGGTTAAGCTGTTAGGGTAAGACCACCACTCACCTGGTTTGTATGTAGATGTTTGCAGTATAACAAGGAAAAGCTGTTAAGGTAAGACCACCACTCACCTGGTTTGTATGTAGATGTTGGCAGTATAACAAGGTAAAGCTGTTAAGGTAAGACCACTACTCACCTGGTTTGTATGTAGATGTTGGCAGTATAACAAGGTTAAGTTGTTAGGGTAAGACCACCACTCACCTGGTTTGTATGTAGATGTTTGCAGTATAACAAGGTATAGCTGTAAGGGTAAGACCACCACTCACCTGGTTTGTATGTAGATGAAGCAGACACTGGTTGATATTGATGCTCTGCCTCTGTTTACCGGTCAGCTTATGTTTCAGGTTATCAGATGTGGCTGATTTCATTTTCTTTTTGGAGTCAAACACATTTTGATCCTACAAATAGTTACATATTTAAAGATGAAATCCCGCTGTACTTTGACAATTTTATGCATTATTATGGGGTATTTTTCTTTTGTTTTTGTCATGCATTAAAAACGACTTAGAATATGCATATAAAAACAAAAGTATGAGAAATTAATTAATCTAATCATAGTTTGAAATGCTGGAAAATCCTTTCCTAAGCAGCTAGACATCACCATGCCGTTTCTCTGTGTGGTATCAGATAAGTCTACTAATCGTCACACAGTTCACTTTACCACACAGTGAACTATATTTGTTAAGCCCCTAGTGCCTTACCTTATTGAGAGTGACAATGTTGTTAGAAGCAACAGCTGAAAGTCCTGCATCAGATGGTCTGAAATAAAAGTCAACTCTAGCTGTCAAAATGCATGGTCAAATGTATTTTTTGAAAATTTCATAATAATAAATTGCAATGTTTTTTAACATGATATATTAAATTATCCCCAAACATGTTTTTCAGTTTAATGTTTTTGTTTTTCAACATAATACATTGTATATAATACTGATTCTGAAGAAGGCTAGCCTAGCTAGTCAAAACATGTAAACCGATAACAAAACTACAGAGTCTAGATGTTGAAGCTCCAGCTTGTATATCGTTTGTATAATATAATAAAGGTTAGTTTCTGCTCCTCATTAAGCTGACCAGTAAGACAATGAACACTCTGGCTTAATACATACTTGTGTTTCATCACCTGGTTGTAGATGGCGAGAGCTTCCTCTGGTCGCCCTAGTTTCTGTAGGACAAACGCCAACTGTACCCTGTAACAGACATCAGTGTCAATATGGCTAATTATAGGCTAGATAGTCAGGAAAAACTTTTCATTTTGAAAAATATTTTTTACCAAGGTTATACAGTGGATAAAACTTTAAACACTTCGATATCCTATATACCATGAGAAAATACCCAGTAATATAATAATTATAGATTGTTACACTGCGTCGTAATGGTTTGTCCTGAGAACAATTTTCTCATCGCAAGCACATGGATAAAATCGAGAGGCCACCAGAGGTGGACTTAAGATTTTATCTACGTGCGAGACATGACAATGATTTTATCATGCTACCAGTAGGTGGTATAAAGTAGTATATAGGTGATAATACAGAATGCTATAATGATAGATACTGTAACAATAAGGCCCCCCCCCCCCCCCCCCCCCCCCCCAC
>NW_018408713.1:1947686-2055477 GCF_002113885.1 Mizuhopecten yessoensis
CCCCCCACCCCCGAAATATTCTAGCACAGGGGGCTAAGCCATGAGTTTAACTTTTCGGTCACAAAGAGACATAAAACATCAACCTTTCCCTTTTCTGTTGTCATTGCCACAGTATGAAGACTTAAGTATACCAACTACCAGGTACATATTTATATACTACTCAATGTCGATATATCTATCAGAGATGTTAAATTCATTATTTGTGGATAAAAGAAAACATTGACTTCCAAAACAGGGTATAAATGAGCGGTGGGCACAGTGCCTAGGATATTGGGCCTGGGGAATACTCTGATAATAACCACGCTCCATTGTATGGTCACAGTGTTCCGAACTTAAACAGACTTGTTTGAAATTAGCCAGAAAAACCAATAAAAGTACCACAGCAGCATAACAATATACACCTGTCCAATGTTATGCAACAAGAGTACTGCAGGGCGGAACAATATACACCTGTCCAATGTTATGTCAAAAGTACCGCAGGGCGGAACAATATACACCCGTCCAATGTTATGTAACAAGAGTACCGCAGGACGGAACAATATACACCTGTCCAATATTGTGTAAAAATTGTGTGTTCCATTTGAACTTAGCCTTTGTCATTGCATAATATAAATATTGAAAAGTTCCATCAGAATTCAGCTATATTTATAGCTGGTCATATTTAGTTGAGTTACTGTGCAGAAACTTCAAACCAATCAGAGCGCAGTATGCTAATTAATTATACATGGATTTTGCTCAACTGTAAACTCAGCCTAAAGTCTTTGGATATTTTACATGCTAAAAACTTTCATCAAAATCAATTGATATCTAAGCAAGCTACCTCGCAAAAAGAAAAGCATGGACAGATGGACACTCATCCTAACATAATACTTCCTTCAGAAATTTTGACAGGACAGCAGTGTGTACAAAACTTAGATAGGTAGGGATAAAGGAAACATATTTTGCTTTCGGACTTACCACCAGACATACAATGATAATTCACATAACAGAAAACCCTATATTAAAACCTCTCTCAAATTTAAATGACAGGTTTTTGAAAAACAATATTTCTAATAGCTCACAGGATTCCCATTCCAAACCTGGTCCTACCTTATAATTGCCAGTTCATCCTGAATTTCGTCCTCAGTGACTTCTGCATCATCCTCAAACATTTTTCTGCAGAACACTACAAAACAACAAGTTCTGGTATTTTATGTTCCTTTTTAAAATTTAATCAGTATGAAGGGAGAAAATTAAGATAAAAGCTACATGGTACAATTTTATTTTAGTTTAGTTTCTTTTTCTACACTGGTTTCTGTTCAAGAAAAAGCTTGGGTAAGTGAGTGCATATTATTTAACTATAATAATGAATTTTGTACTAAATTTACTGCATTGAGGCCCTTTTAAAGGCTTTTTTATACAGTGAGCCCTGTTTTATCTGACCTAAGTATTCAATTACACTATCTTATCCAATATTATACTTCAATCTTATTACTGTGAATGACTCCAATCAGGAACATACCACACTTGATAATTGTAAAACCACAAAGTCAACAGTGTAGGAATGTGATGCTCCTTTGAGACTGCTTTAAAAACCAGGTGAGAAAATGTAAAAATGTTTATGAACCTTCCCCCTTCCTCAGTTTTTTCTCTGCTCCCTGGAAATCCTTGCGACCAATGAGATAACAGGCCATATTGTAACACATCTCGTACGACTCCTCCTGAAGTCCTGGGTCGTCCTGTCAAAATAAATGTTGCCACCAATTTAATTATGTAATTACAAAAGTATAATGTGACTTAATGTGATATAGTGTGATATAATGTGATATAATGTGATATAATGTGATATAGTGTGATATAGTGTGATATAATGTGTTATAATGTGACATAATGCGATTTAATTCTTAGAAGCACTCACCATATCTACTTCATCCCACAACTGGCGAGAGGCAAGTACTGCTGACAGATTTGTCTCCCTTTCCTCGTCATATTCGTCCTAAAACATAGCAACATTGTGTTCTACTTCACACTCGTTTTCTACTATTTTGTAATTTGGGGGTCTATTTGGGAAATCAGATTTCAGTTCATTGAATTAAACCAAGGTAAGGTTATTTTCCTAACAGAAGTACAAAGGTTTCAAAGATATATCTTATTTTGCACCTTTTCGAATTGTCCGCTGTTCAAAACTCAAATTTGTAGGCAATTTTCAAATGAATGATTTTTTGGGGGATATTTGATTCAAGAATTCACAGTTGCAATAAATAATGGGATCATGATTTTTTTAATTTCAAATTGTGGAGACGATTTGAATGAATATAATAACTAAAGACTACCATTGTACTGCATCAATAACTTGGACAAACATACCTCAGAGTTCTGAATAAGGTTCCTGTAGAGTTGGTAGCACTCCTCGTAGTTCTCTAATCTGTAAAGCTACAAGGATAAAACACTGGTCAGCACACTGAACAAAAGGTATATCAAGTAGTGTTGTATTTAGAAGTTACATACATACAAGGCCTTAAGCTTCAACCTTTGAAACCTAATTTGGTACAGTCTATGCTCTCTAGTCAGATGATGTTATGTTTCAGCATCGATGCTGTTGTGAGAATCAACATTTTTATTCAATGTGTACACTATTTGTTGAAAATGTATGAGAGTAATATACTCTTTCAAACTAACATACATTGAAGATTGAGAAATTTCATCCAATGGTGTATTGATTTTCCTTTTCTTCGCCCTCTCCAAGAGGGTGATTTTATCAAGTCTTGGGTACTGTATACTGGGAAATGTTCACCGGGGTTTAACTTTTTCCTTTTCTTAGCCCTCTCCAAGAGGGTGATTTTATCAAGTCTTGGGTACTGTAAACTGGGAAATGTTCACCAGGGTTTAACTTCACCTTTTCTTGGAGAGGGTGATTTTATCATTACAGCAAGCGTTGATAAATAACATGTTAAACATAGTGATCAAATGTGAACGAGAAATATGGGTTTTAATGGCCTATGGCAAAAGTTTGACAGAGCAAAACTTTCCTGGTGTATAGTGTAAATCCAATTCATAGCCCTTTGGTAGGAATTTCCAGACCTTCCAAACACATATATACGTGTTTGAAAGTGTCTTGTGTATATATCATGTCTGGGCTACCATATTTACAGACATACCACTTGTGCCAGTAATTCATTGGTCCTGTTGTCAGGTTTCTCCACGCTCCTCAGAGTTGCCAGAGCCTCCATTGTACGGTTCAGACGGTACTCACAGTACGCTTTCTCAAACTTCAGATCGCTATAAAACATAATGCTCTCATTGTTTAATCTGAAATATTGATGTGGTATGTTCAAAAAGAATTACCCGATTTTTATAACAAATTTTAATAACTTATATCATAATATTATGATCTGGATATTATATAGCATAACGAAAGAACATGAGAAAAAGTTCCACATACACATGTAATACTGTAAATTACATGTAATACTGAAGTCTATTTTATAGCCTCCAATCTACAATTAATACCACAACTTGATCCATTCTCTTTACTTTCATTTCTACAATATATTTGTCTACACAATTCATGGGACTGATACTACATACTAATCATACATGTTTTATTTAATCTATAACAATTGTCAAACTATTTTTTTTTCAATTTACACATTTTGTTGGTCCATACAAAATTAAAGTGCACAGAGGGTCCTAATATAGAAGAAACCAGAGTACCCTGAGAAAAGCTATGTGGTCATGCAGGTGACCCATGACCTTCACATCAGATCGGGGAATCGTTCCACAACAGTCTCGGTGAAAGCCGAGTGCACTATCCACCGTGCCACCCGACCACCCAGGACCACATAATGAAGTCTCAACACAATGAATACATTACAGCGTTAGTGGAGGATATCTTGACAATTCATACCACCTAACATTCACATAACCTTAACTAAAAAAATAGCATGAGTAACAATAAAATTGATCAATATTGACCTGTATAAATATGAATATTTAAAGTTACTTTTCTATTAAATTTATGTTGCATGTATTTTTTCTATAATAGTTCAAAGAAAAGTATAGGTTGCAGGCCTTTCTAGGGAGTTAGAATGTTTTGAAATTATTCTGATCTCTGTACTTTTGCAGAAAAGTATCAACATAACAAATATCTTGATAAGTAGTACAGTGACTAGGCTGTCGCGAGTTCTGGGGATTACATTCCTTTAGTGGTTTGCTCTTGTGAAAAAAGGGAATGATTTTTTTCATACATACATCATCCTTTATTGTAGTAAATAGGCAATCAAGTCAAACTCAAAAATAAGAGAAACACATATGAACTACATTGAAGACACAACATCTAGCACATTCAGACTCTCAACCTTGACAAAAACATTTCTGTCCTTTCATGGAAATTAATATCCTTTAATATCCCACTTTCCCTTTAAAAATGGGAGACAATCCTCATTCAGTTTGAAAAATAAACTTCTACATTTGTTGTACAAGTCAGCAATCGTGAAATAATTTATATCAACTTATATTAATCAATCTTGGATGGTAGTGTGCAGGTTGGTCTTAAAGTGGGAGGAAACTGGAGTACCTGAAGAAAACCTACGTGGTCAGGCAGGTGATCCCATACCTTTTCATGTGTGAATTGGGAGTGAAACCCCCAAATGCAACCATCTTGATAGGCAAATGCGCTATCCATTGCGCCACCCAACCAAACATTACTTAGAGGTACTCGATCATTTCATTACCTTGCATGTCCCTTGGCTTTGTGAAGTGCAGTCAAAGCCTCATCAAATTTGTCCAGTTTTCCGAGACATACAACTTTACAGTTGAAGGCGGCACTCTCCCCAGCATCTTCCTGTAAAACTGGAGAGTTTTTACACATTAGATGATGGACAGACACTATATTATATGAGTGTTATTATGAATCGTGTCTCCAGTCACCAATTATGATACTACAGTACATGTACCGCTAACAGTTTCAGAGTGTTATTTAGTTTTGCCCATAAGAACCCCATGGATATTTTTTCTTTCAAAAAATTCTATATCTATTTCCATTCAGAATGTATTATCATTACAAAGGAATGGTTTCTGTTTCCTCCCAAAATACACACCATTATATATGAAGTTTAAGATTTTTTTCTCAGCATACAAAATAGAACTGTTAATTCTCAGGTCTCTCTCAGTCTGTGTAACCAGAGTTCCACAATAAAATTACTTATATTGCCATCCACTGCATTCTCCTGATGGCATTTATCCTAATCAGTAGGCCTACTGCCTCCTACTTAAGAGACAAATAGTGGATGCCAGCCATCTTCTAGTGACTTTTTGGGATAATAATAAACACCATTCTCAATTGTTATTATAAAATATTCAAGCATTTTTAGCAGGAAAATGAAAATGTGTCAAGTCCACCAGACCAGGATTGAAATCCATGATTTCCAAACTTTAACGTTTGATGGACGCTTAACTAATAAACAGGTTGGGAAAAACCACCAACTTGCGTATAATACGCAAACTCGCCTATTATACGCCAGTTGGAGTATGGATTTGTTACTAAAAATAACCCAAATGGCTTTAGCAGTAACTTTTGCAATATATTATTAAAAATCGCATTAATTCGCGACAAGGTAAATAATATTTTGCTAAAAGATGTTTATTGAAAGCGTTCGCTACTTAGAAACTTGATGTAACTCTACCAGAAGTAATGCATCTATTTTTGGTACTTTCCCACATGCAAATAAAGTTTATTTTTGTATTTGCATGATGTTTCCTGACTAGATAAATGCGACTTGGACAAACAATTTGAAAAAGTTAAAATTAAAGGGATTTCGGCTATTTTTAGTAACAAATTCATACCCCAATTGGCGTATAATAGGCGAGTTTGAGTAATATACGCAAGTAAGTGGTTTTCCCCGACCTGATCAAGCTGCCAGTGTACATATGTTTTAATATACTTGTATAACAAAAGCACGTTTTGATCCTTCCCAAAAGATTTTAAACTCTGTGTTTCAACGTTTTTCCAAGAAATTTGCAGATTATTCACGGAAGTGTGTTCCTCAAGTATTCAATTTCCTTTCCAAAATGGATACATAAGTGGATACATTATTGTCCATCCCAAAGATTCCAAAATCTTAATTTGGAAAACCAATTGTGATCGATCGGTTGATACGTCATAAACTTAAAAAGATCAAGAGTGTTATAGCAATTTATGTATATTAAAGGCATACATAGAGTACTCATGAAATAATTACTACTTAAAGCACTTCTCTCTGGGTCTTACTTTCCATATGCTGAACTGCCACATCGGCACCAGCATGACTTGATCTGGTTTTACGGTAAAATTGATATTTTGGGAATTTTAAAAACGTAAAAAATAACATAAGTACTTTTGTTTGCGATCTTCAGTGCTCTTTCGAATTCCTGATTCTGTCCAAATCTCTTCAATTCGGCATATAATGCCGGTATGCTAAGCGGTGCCTGAGCCATTTTCCTCCTTCACGGAAACGGAAGTTTCAACAAATGACAAAAGGGAAAACGACCAAAGAAACTCGGACCAGAATTCCGGAATATTTTACGATTAATAAAATAAATTCAGTGTCTGTATTCTATTGACCAAAACTGTGCAGCAGTACTATTTTTTTCCAGTTCAATATGATATTTTGTTTTTAGTGCATGCAGTTACATCAGAGACGTATACTACTTTATATGTCTCTGGTTACATGTAAGTTATTTTGCATCATGTTATAAAATCATATTATTTTGTAGTAGACCTTTTTCGTTTTAATAGAAAGTTAACAATTTCCGTACTTTTTTAGCTTGTTCATATGTTTTCAAATGAATGTAACAAATGCAATTTGAAAATAATCATTGGGCCTACCATTCTGGTCAGGACACGCTTGAGATCAACCAACTGCATGACTATCTCCTCTTCAGAACTTTTTTTTTGATTGCATGGGCATACTACCAGGACACCGTCCTGGGCCTAGAATCATAATATAACCGACACCAAAGTTCAAATTTGGTTGTTACCCAATTATGCAATTTTACCTAAATGTTTACGTTGATATGTAATTAATTGTAAAATTTCACAAAATTAGAAAAGAGCTAAATAAAGGCTAAATAAATTTTGGAGTGAAGACTGTTTCATAACCTAGGTATTGTTTTTACCCTCTTCACCAATTGTTTATCAAATAAATAATGTAATGCAAACATTACAGGCTTTATGCATTGTGACGTGACGTCATTGTATTGTTGACATGACGTCATACAATTGGTATGAATAGCGTGAGGGGAATCCCCTCGTCTTAACCCTAGTGCGAGACTAATAGAATCTATCACTCCCTTGGGTGAGCTGAAAATTCTTGACTAAAGAGGGGATGTGGAACATTCACAGGATGGAAAAGATGCTCTTCACCAAAGTTGGTAAAAGTTGGGGGCGGCACAGCCTCTGTTTATAAAAAAAGAGGCCCAGAGGGCCTGAACTTATTACAAACTACTATAATACTGCAACTATTTCCAATTATTGGCTTTGTCTCTCAGCAACACCTGTCCCTCACTAGTCCTCTCCTTTCTGCCCTCGTGAATTGGGGTGGATTTTAAACTGGACAAAAGCCTTCCTGGAAAATATGGTACAACGAGTAACGATAAATGGTACAACCTCAAACCCAAAACCAGTCACAAGTGGAGTCCCACAAGGGAGTGTTTTAGGACCAATACTGTTCCTAATCTATGTCAACGACATGCCTGATATGTTAAGCTGTTTAGGGTTTTAAAGGAAAAATTGACGGACAGACGATGAATGCCACAGTACGGCATAAGCTCACCACTAAAAACATTAAACCAACTCAAATATCAAACACGAATATATTTTATTCACAAATATGTGTAAGGTTTTTTTTTCATGTCATGATCTTATCTTTTTAACTTGAAATAAAGGTATAGAAACATGTGAAAATGCCATACCACTTCCACATAATAACAAAATACTAGGGTAATGGGATATTGGTGAAATCATATATATACTAGAATTATCCCTTTTTAAACAAAGTGATAAATTAATTGCACACTGTCACACTAAATAAGAACTACAATAAACATATTAAAAATCAAACCACATAATTGAAAAATATCACGGTGCTCGTAGGTGACTTCGAAAAAGTGTTGTCGTCATTTTGTTTTTAACATAATAAATCATAACAATGATAACACAATGTACCTACATTATATATGCACAGATACAATGGAGTCACACACATTCATACATTGTTGGTTTAAAAAAACAGCAACAAATTTTCCAGGTTATTAAATGAAATAATAAATTTCACATAAATTTACATGCTATCCGACACATTATACCCATGATTTTCATTAGATTTACATGAGAGTTATTCCCCTTGAATTTATTTGTTAATTAAATTTAACCACATTTTATGAATAATAATTACTGGAGTGTTTTTGATAGAGGCATATAGCGCTTGTCTCATGTGTGAAAAAAAAGTCCAAATTTAGTATTCATAATAGGTATTTTATAGACTTGATCAGTGAAATTAAAGGGGACACATGTGGCAGTAAGGTAGCATACTGCATCCTTCATTTCTCGGAAATGATATCTAAAAATTAAAAATAAAAATTTATCAATCAACCAGGTTCTGGGCCCATATTCATGATACTCTTCTCATCTCAAGCAAGGATTCTGTGCTCAACCAAATTTCTTGTGACTCATGTGACAGTCAGATAGTTAAGTATGAACATTTTAAACAGATTGAAACTCTCTAAAAAATTTCCAAAAATGTTGACAAAATATGATTTTTTTATTCACTGATCACCAGAAACTAGAACAAGAAATTTAGCTTGAACAAAGAATCTGAGTTTGAGCTTAAGAAGGGTAACAGGAAAATCGATTAAAGATTTCCATTTTAACCAAACCATCTCCACCTTCCTCCCACATACATAGCAGAGCAAGGAAAAAATAGAGTCATTTTCTTAACAATTTACGTACAACAATTTAATCGTTCAGATTTGTAACTCTAGACATTGTATGACAGGAATCCACTTACATTTTCACAACATTATGAATATATCAATTTAAAACTACTCTTCACTTTTTAACGTCAATTCTATAACTTTGATGTGCTTAAAATTAATTAGTATAAATGCAACTTTCAAAGTCCCCAAATAATGTTAAACTGTGTTTACCAGTAATTCAAGTCTTTTAAAGTAAGTGATGATTGTGTTGTGATACACTACTGTGTATTGATTTTGAAAACAATGTGAATGCTCCTCAGTTCTCAATAAATTCAAAGAAATTGCTCATAAATCTCCTACAGAACTTGCTAAATATATTTACTTCCTTCTTTTTTTGATCTCAGTATAATGCTTTTCATAAGTCAGACTATCTCAACATAAGTTTGGGGAGGGGGGATCTCATCAAAATGAGCACTTTCTTTGAGGAGGCATCGAACTAAGAAAGAAAATTCAAGGCTTTCTCTGCTGTATGACATTTATCTTTCTACAGTTACATAAGGTAAGTTTCTACCCTCTATGTATGTGTGATCACCTACTGACGGCGAAGTTTTCAACCCGGGTGAGTTAAAAAAAAAAAGGATTGATTGGAGCTACCCTAAAATCTCAATATTAAGTCTGATTAGAAAACATATCTATCTCGAAAGTAAGTTTGCTTTGAAAATAAGCCAGCAAATAATAACTGAAAAAACTTATAGTCTACTTATAGTCTACAATGTAAGTAGCCCAAATTAGTTTTTATGGTAAATTATCTCGATATTCTGTGCAATATACAACTATGACATGGACTGTTTAAAAGTATTCAAGAATAAGCAGCACATGCATTTCAGTCTAAAGGGCAAGGGTATTATTGCAGTTAAGCTGGCCAATACCTGAAGTGCACAAGTATAAGAAAATTTGATACAGGTATCTGTATATAGACAGATATATGTTCACTACATCTTAAACCAATGGATAACTTTAAACCTATTCTTAAATTTGTACGTTTATCAAGAAAATAAAATGCAATTCATGCCAAACACCCAAGTCCCTTTAGATTGTAGTGGAGTCCGATCATCCTGGAATGCTATGACAAATTTCAATATTATGGACACCATTTTTATCACTGAAATACCCGCTCGGTAGTGTTAAATTCCTAACATACAAAATATATTCACATCCATAAAATAAGCAAATGTTCCCCCTAGTAGTCAGGTCTGGCTGTGAATAGCTTTACAAATCTTTAAAGCATATAATTAGAATTTTTTAAGATTTGTAAGCTCAAAGATTAGCACCGTATGAATACATCAATGCTTAGGAAATACAAAACATTCTTTATTAGTGCCCTCGATCCTGTCTTTTGGTCAAAGAGTCCCATTTCCTCACCTTAATTCACCAACTACAGGAAAAAGGGTTGTTGGTTCCATTTTTAGGTACAATATGAATTTAATTTTGGTGAGATTTCTTTCAGTAGTTCAGAGATGAAGTTGCTGGAAACAAAAGCAGTCCAGGCAACCACTGTATGCTGATGTTATATTTGGAGTTCACATATTAATGTAGTTTAGAAGTTTATCACATGTTGTGCAACAACAGAACTTGTGAGTATTTTGTCCAAAATTACCTAGATTTGTCAGGTAATTAGGACTTATGTTTTTTTCAAACTGATTGTGAAATAAACAAAAATACTGTTAAATGTAGTTCTCTTTTCACAACCACATATTCCCAAAACTTCCTTCCATTGGTATTGGCTGAATAGTATTGTAATTTGTAGTGCTGTTCCCAAACAAATGCCACCAGCATTTAAAGATTGAAATCTGCTATTGTACAGCTTTAGTCTAAGAGCGTACTCATATATATATACAACTCTTTACTGATTTTGCAGATTTTTTAAGTGTCATGTACAACAACAACAAAATACCAACGCATATTAACATGTTGGCAATTAATGCCCGATAGATGCTCCTTTTTTTTCAGGCATCACAATTAAATTTGAATAACATATTTTTTTATATATAACTATTAAAAAAGTTCTGGGATTCACAAATCAGATAAAAATAATCTTAAGCTGAGTGGAAAAGTAATTAACTTGAAAACTGGACTTGATGAACGATTATATATTAAGCTTATTAGATTTGATAAATCACCTACAGGTGATGTTTAAATACTGTGTATAAGATTATTTTTCAAAGCAGCAATATTTTTGCAATTTTACGCTATGAAGTGAATATGCAAATTCAACAGCGAACATAACATATGTCATATAACACTTCATACCTTACAGTCTCAAAGCTATCAATTAAACACTGTGCAAATAAGTATTTTCCCACATAAATATGAAAATATCACAGCACAAAACCAAAGCCATAAGCAATACAAAGTATAACCCAAATAAAATATTCTTAAAACTAGAAACAGAACCCAGAGATAAAATTAATATCCCCAAATCATGAGATCTCAAGATCATAAACTTCTGATAAGTCTATGTAGTTTTACATCTTAAATGCTTGTTTATGTAGAGTATCTAGTTCAATTTTATGGGTAAGTGCATGATTACTTAATAAATGTATAAAAACACAGGATAGTTTGGAAGTAAGAGACCGGTTTTAAAACACCCCATTGCAGTTTACTATATAACGGGAAATTTTAGACCTAGTATAACTTTCCCCTGTTTTGCCTTCATACTGAGGGCAGATTTATCATTACAGCAAATATTAGTAAAAAGCAAAGTGTATATAGTTATTAAACATGAGGGCAAAATTAACACTAGGCAAATATGGATTTTATAGGTAAAGGGCGAAAGTTTGACAGGCCGAAAATTTCCCGGTATAAAGTAATCATTTTATGTTAACTGAACTTGTACTAAGAGACCGCCTGAAATAGAGGACCACTAAACAGACTTATCAAGGGTTGTCTCTGAATAAAGGTGTGACTTCATGTACCTTTAAATGTCTGATATGTGGACATGACAAAATCATGATTACCCAGGTAACAAAATACCATTTGTTGATCATGGAGCCAATTTTAAGACCTCCTGACATTGACTGCATGCATGTAGAACACAGAACTACAATCTTAAATACATGACTGGGTGTAAAAACACTCACTTAAGAAACAAATGTTAATCTTTCTGCTTTTTCCAATATTGTAATATTAAACGTATAACCGGTTATTTTTGCAGGGTATTTAGATGATTGCAAAATTTTGATCCATGAAATAATATATGACGTGTAAATATTTATACAGCCAATATCTACTAACTAATCTTGTATACCAGTAAAGTATCAAGCAAGCATGCCTGCAGGATAACTCAAATATTCTGGTAATACATGAAATATGATTGTTTGAAAGATATTGCAAGTTTTATGGCAGGTGTATAAAAGCACCGAGATCAGTTCGTAGGTAGGAACAGGGGATTGATTAATTGATATGTTTAAACTGAGACCAGCCAGGTTTTTTTTTATCTAACATCAGGATTTGTTGTGTGTTTGGAAGTTGACATCAGGAACATCTGTGTAATTAAGAAACTCCTTATCTTCAGAATGTGAAATTTTTATTTGTGTAAATTCAATCTGTTCACTTTGAGTAAAATTTTGAAAATGAAGACCTGCAAGAATAACCCACTATACAATATTACACTCAGGTATTTGGGGAAATTTTATGTCGATTTTGAAATTTATGTACACCACTGATACTTGGGTGTTTACATTCACCATTTACTGTTACAGAGTACATCATAATTTAATTTGACCATAGCACAATGTACTAAAATAAGGTCATGGTAATATAGATTATAAATTTACATTATGTGTGCTGTAAATTCTAGATCTTACAGAATGAGATAAAGGGAGGTAAATCTTCCCTTATTCAGGACTTATTCAATCAAGCTATTGTTAGAATCTTAAGGATCCCCGACCACTACCAAAATCTGTAACTGAGCCTTGGAAACTTGTTTTTTCTAGCATGACTATGGCTATGATAATACATTCAGAAAGAAATGCCATACCTTGCAGGGCTACATGGAAAACATAAAGACGAAATTAACAAAACAACCAACAACAAAGTTATGAGTGTACAAATTTAGTGGTACTAGGCTGGGATTCCAACCCTGGGGCCTGTTCATTTATGAGGAACAACCAGTTTGACCATTTATAAATGTAACAATTTGGTATATAAATCCTAGTGAACCTGCAAATGTTTATGCAGGCCTTGCAAGACTTTGTCAAGGCTCGCCTTAAAGCAGCATCAGATAACCAAGTGTGACCTTATTTAATAAACAACAACTGTGGTCCGACAGGTTTGACAATTTAAACAAAAACACCCCTTGACTTCAGACTTTTTTATACTTTCATTCTAACCGACTGAGTTAACTCATCAACAGAAGTGACCTAGCTCAGCTGTGCTACAGTTATGTCCAAAACAAAATTAAGGAAAGGGTACTACCAGTATATATACGGGGGGAAAAAATAGTGCAGTGGGACAGGGATCCTTAACAGGAAGTAATCTTTTGGTGACCATATACATGTATATATTTTTTTAAATATTAATTACTAATTATTATGTGCATGATGATAACAACAATATTTAACATTCTGTGTATTCTGGTATTCGTTATTAATAAAGCTTGATCCAATACTGTATGCCGTGAAACCATCATCCAGTCAAATTCTCGTCCTTCCCTGGTAGAATCCGTTTTAATGTAGTGTTAATTTCGTCCTTAACATGTTATTGCTAAGTATTGTATGTTGTGTACATATTTTCACTGTCATGATACATTCGCCCTCATTATGGACAACAAAAAAGGCGAAAGTTAAATTGCAATGAAAATTCCCTGGCTTCAGTATGTCCTTCAGATGAACACAACCTTGACTCTTTATTATGTATGAAATTGAATGGAATCGCGATTTCAACTGAATATTAACTGTTCATCAATCAGGACTTCTAAAATGTCTATCAATTGCAATTTTGAACAAAAAAATGAAAAATTGAGACCCGATTTAAGTCAACAGTGAATAGTTCACCTACATTTTTTGTCAATTGTAGTTATTGTAAACAGCCACAGAAAAGTGATATGTGAAACCTGAACACTTAGGTAAGTGTAGAATCCAAAGTAGTTAGCTCCTTTATTATATCATATATATAATAGCAACAAATCAATTGGTTAATGAAAAATAAAAGGTTTGTGAAAAAACATCCAACATATGGTAAAACTTGGTGATAATGAAAGACTATTCCTGATCGCTTTCCCCGTCACTGGAGAAGTTCTGGCAGGCCAGACTGGCTGGGGTCCCTGAGGGTACGGCCGAGTGTGACTGTTGGCGATAGTGGTCAACCCAGTCCTCCAACATCCGCTTGACCAGTAGAGGACGCTTCCCTATTTTCTGAAGGGCCACAAGACTACCACCCTTTGTAACAGAGACATCTAGCCACTCCCGTAACAGAGGTTCCTCTCGACCTACCTGTTACAGACAAACAATAGAAACCATTATTAATATAAGGGGAGATAACAACACCGACACAAACACAATATGTTGTTAGAAACACAGCTAAAATGACCAATCATGGTCTTATAATTTCCCATGGAGTGTGATCCATGAACTACAAAACAACAAATACTTTTCACCTTTCTTAATACGTGTATATCATTGGTCAGTCCTGTTTACCTTTACGTTCTATGTAATTGACCAACACACATTGATGGCAATATATGAGGAAACATTGTTTGTAGCCTAACATAAGGAAACTGACCTTTAGTCATGACCTTTACAATGTAATAAGACTTTCCATTCTAAATAAGTATATATAACAAAATAACATTTAAACATATTTATATAGAGTGCTGATATTTGTTAATGAATTTGACACAGATGCTTGTACAAAATACTGACTTCAGCTGCTTGTATAAAATACTGACTTCAGCTGCTTGTGGTACAAAATACTGACTTCAGCTGCTTGAACAAAATACTGACTTATTTGTACACAGTGCTGACTGAGATATTTGTACAATGTGCGTGACTGATATCTACAAATAGTTTTGACTGAAATATTTGTGTACCAGTTAACTGCTGATCCCAATGTTTGCTTACAATGCTGACTTAGTTCATACAATGAATACTATGTGGATTTTTCATACACTTACCTCTGATGTCCTTAAGAAATGCACTGTAAGTAATTTCCCTTCTACATCAACTAAAGGAAGGTAAGTCATCTGTTCCTCCTCTGAGGTTTCAATATCTGCTCCCGCCCCGATGACATCACCTGTGGTCATTTCCATGGGAACAAGGGCTGAGAAGTGGCCGCGTGTGTAAGACAAAGTGACAGGGGACTTCCAGCAGAACCCTCTCTCCCACAGCAAAGGTAGGTACACACCTAAAACATTAGCATATACGTGCCATAAAAGAATATATGTGTAACTACCATATATCTCATGTAAAAATACCATTACAACTATTCTCATTCTCCCATTTTAAGGGAGTAAATAATGGATCCTTTCCCCATAGACACTAATTAAAGGAATGGAAAAACAGTGTCAGAGTAAATCAAAATGGCTGGGTTTTTTTTCTTTGTTTACAATAAACATAGGATTATTTTGAACCCAGATTGGCTAGTTTTATCATCAAAAGAATTAACTTGTTTGTCTAGTTTGCTCTGGTCTAAATAAAACTTCCACCCCTCATAAGTTTCAATCACTATAAATAAGGAATGGCTGACTAAATGGCTATTTTTATCAAATCTGTTCAAATTTTTATCTATTTTGAGGCTGACAGACATACCTTGGAACCGTGCGAGTCCAATAGTTTCCCCACGAAAGCTTTTAACATACTTTACGCCGTACACTATAACTGGCCTCCTGAGAATGTGAGCTATGGCAAAAATGTGGATTTGTTCTAAAGAAGCACCTGTTATAAAACAAGAAATTGTTCGTGACTTTAATAGACATGAGCCAAATGATGAATAACTCTGCAAGAGGTGGACTTTACACCATTTGAACACTGCACTAAAACATACCACAATTGCATCTGTACAGAGTCAATTATTTATCTGAAATACACAAGATCAATCTTAAGAACACGATATTTATCTAGAGAGCACTAGATTACTGGAGTAAAAGATATTTCAACATGCTTTACATAAGATTTATCTTAATACATTAGATTTATCTGTAATACATTAGAATGATCTGGAGTACTAGTACATAACATCTTTCTTCAGCAAATCAGATTTATCTCGCGCATAGTAAATGTATCTACAGTACATTAGATTTACCTGGAGTACAAGCAATACTGAGAATGTCTGCCCAGTCATTCTGCCACTGAGCTTCGTCAAGCGTGAATTGAAGCATCTCTGCATGCATCGCTTCATACTCTTTCCAGCGAGGATAAAACCTGTTAAGTTAAATCATTCACTTACAAATGTACATAGGGGAGAAAAACATTGTGTCTGCATAAAAATTATACACTATTGCTATATAACAGCTGATTTAATACTGAGAATTGTGTTTCTGTATTTCAATTATTCACAAAGTCATGATCAGTATAATTTGTAATTGGATTTTAATAATTTCTAACCACAAACCTTTCCACCTTGAAACCACATATTCATCAGATTAATTTTCACTGCATAAAGTATCCTAACCCCCGGACAATGTGTAGTGTATGACACCAAGTTGTCTCCCCTTGACCGTACTTACATCATGGCTGCGTCACTGAGGCTGTTGGACATGGCTTTCCTCAGAGTGTTGTCGGAGTCGAAGATGCCCCAAGTGGACTGGAGGATGGAATCTAGGAGACAGTCACCGGCAGTTCTGTTCCATAGTGCGTACAAACGACTGCCCAATCTGTCTGTCAGCTCCACACTCCAGTTTACAACATACTCATCCTCCAATTCTGTAACAAACACGGCCTTTTTTACAGAACACATCAACAGGCTAAATAATCACAATTAAACAATTTTACATGTTTCACATACTTTGCACGCGTGGAAATATCAGTCCATTCTGTTACATAATTATATTATTATAATTCAAATATATATATATATATATGTAGAAAAAATAAGATTAACGACGGACTTATACATGTATATATAATTCAACAGGGAAAACCGTGAAATTTTCAATTTATTACAATCAAAACGTTCGAAGAAGAAAATGTTACAGTTGGGGATATGATAGCATAATGTTTGGTGCCATATTCTAATGACATCATGCTTGACAACAGTAATGTACAAAGCAGCATGCCATTTTGAATGGGCTACTCAACAAAATTCTACTGTTTTCTGCTATTACATTTTGTATTAGATTAGATTAGATTTGCTTCATAAATGGTATCAATTATGTAGGTAAATTGATACCTTGGTGAATGCAGCAAAATGTACCTTAAAACCAACCACTTATTCTACCACCACTTCACCTGTGTCTGAACTGAAATTCTGCAGCTTTGAATGAAGTGAATGGAAAGTGCCATTCTGATTGGTCAATACCAAAGGTTATCTTTTCACACTTTGACCAATTTCACTTTTGATATATATCTGTCACAATGTAAAAGATATTAGTTACATCAAGCTGACAGAATTTAATATCTAACTGGCAAAAATCTAACAAATATATATATAATACCCTTTTGTACATCTCCATCCATGATTTCATCAAACAGTTGACTCTGGACAGTGTTTGGCAAGTCTCGAACACCTGTACAGTAGAAAAAGAAAGAAAAAATCAAATACACAACAGAAGAGGCACAACACTTTATAATCCATTGGCTGTACATGATATTTCAATCAGTTTCTTTATCAGATTTTTAAATTTTTAGGTTGGGTAACTTCACAAAATTGAATATGTATCTTTACTCTAAAATATACTAGCTGTATGTATACCCTCATTGGTTTGGGAGTGTACCTGGTAAATGATATCAAGTATTTTTGCATAAGTTACAGACAAACACTAACAATAAGTTGAAATTATCAACATTGAAAATACATGTGTATATTTATTTAATTCATATAATTTCTTGTAAATTCTATACCTTTAGAATTATTTTGAACAAGTGATTCCCACCATTTATCAAATGCATGGATGTAACATGTACATAAGTTTACACAATACCTGTTGGTATAGCAAATGTAACACAATCAGTCAAAAACTGGCATGGGAACTCTCCCTTTCTTTGTCGAAGCATGGCCAATATTTCGCGCCGGATTTCCGAGGCTAGATCAGCACTGAGATGAGACGGCAGTCGCTTAACAGCTTTCGAAGGGGCTTCAGTGCTAGTGAGCAAGGCTGCAAGCATGTCTTCACGACGAAACCTGATGGCAAGATGAACTAAAGTGTATCCTACTTCAAATGCACTTGGTCTGTTGAGCAGAGTGACCTCTTCCTGTGTTAACTGTCGAGCAGGATCTCCTCCTGCACCTACAAATGTTTCTACTGGGCGAGAGTCACCATTGACGACACCATTACATGCACTTAGCCACAACCAATCATCTTCTTGCATGCAATTTCTAATTTGTTTAAGTTTACGTTCAGTTTCACGTTTCTCCTCCTGAACATGTAACCCTGCAGAAGAGCACGCTGTGCCGATATCTGGTGAACGCATCCCTAGCTCACGTCCAGAGGTACCAGCTGCTAGGCTGCTGGTCGGAGACAAGGTCTGTTTTGTTATAACACTTGTTTGCTTGAGTGAGGACCCTGATACATTTGATGAATTATTTTCTAAGCTTGTGGCCGTGGAGGATATTTCGGGCGAGGTTCTTCCCCTCTGTAGACCACACATGACACACCGTGCTGTCTTGGGCCAATTTTCATATGTGCATGTTTTACATGTCCATTTTACCTTTGCATTACAGGTTGCAAGGGTTTTGTTATTAATATCATTAGTATTAATGGCTTTAGCTGCCTTTGGTGATGAGGGAAACTCTTTGTTTTGAGTGGTCTTCCTTCGAGCTCTTAAACTCTCTGTGTTTGCTCCTGATAGTGTGATGGGTGGAGATTGTTCAATCGCAGGACTAAGACTACCAGAGACAGGCATACGGGATCTGGATGTCAAGCACTGAGAACACTTTGTAGTCTTGGGCCAGTTGAGGAACGTGCAAGACGTACAAGCCCATTTCTTGGTAGGGTCAAAGCTAGCACTACTGGGCCCGGATGACAGATTACTACTGCTTCCTTCCTTGTTCTGGCCCATGGTGGCGGCCATCTTGTAAATGTCCTGCTCCTCATTGTGTCTGTCTGTGATGAAGCTTGGCGGTCTGTGGGCGTGGCACAGAGTGCATCGCGTGGTGACAGGATAATTCTCATAGGTGCAGTATTCACACGCCCACTTCTCTTTCTCTGTCATCATGATCACCCATGAGCCCCGCCCATTCAAAGCTGCAACACACAGGAGTATGAAAAATTAACGGAGATTAAATTATTGCTTTCAGAAATGTTTTCAACCTTCTAGAAACCTACCAAAAACTTCAGGTGCCTGATGGGGAACACTAAACACATATTTTTTTGGCCTGGCAATAAAACTTTTTGTCCATTTCTACAGTTTCTACATTTAATAAAAGTATAAAATGTATATACATGTAGCTATGTATACAGCTTTTTGTCCATTTCTGCATACCGTATACATTTTATAATATATACAGTATACACGTAGTCAAATTGCCAATGTGAACATTTTCACTTTATACCTGGTAAATAGTTTGAAAATGTTGAGTCAAAACATGAAAAAAAAATTGCTAGGCCTTTTTTTCTCTCCAAAATTATGGGTTTTTTTAATTTTGTTTTGTTCCTGTGTATTATTTTTAGCAATTTGATTAAATTCTATTTACATATATCAGTATAAGCATTCAGTATTTTCTTTTACTAAAATATCTCTTTAATATTTTGTCTACTGGTACATGTATATATGCCACATGAGTTTTATTTTTGTATGACTTTGTATGCTAAATGCTATTTGATCTTGCTATCTGTGATGCCATTTCTACCAATTGGCAATGTGATAAATTTCTAGTGTTTATAATATTGTCTAATATACATTGAACATTATATATAAGATTCTAGCTCTACTAAACTAACATGTAAAAACTACAGTTACATGAAACATATAAAAATTCCTGTATCTTGTGTCATTCCAATAGAGTAATGCCCAAGGGTTGAAATGTACCTATTTATAATAGACTAAAAATGTAGCGATATAGATATAATTGTAATATTTAATTAATTTTATTTGCGCTGTAAAAATATGAACAAATAGTCCAACTCATAGCATTTGCAGTCTCACAATTTATACATATAGAATAACATATAGAGATTTGTAAATAAAGGTAAATGTAGCGGAACTGGACTGGGTCGAACGTCGGCGACCAGGGTGGTATAGAGCCTTGTATGTCTTTGAAGTCAAAGACTTTATTGTTAAGGAGGGACCATGGAGGTAGCTCAATTGGTAGAGCTTCCATTTAGAGTTTGGAGGGTCTCAGCTGGTTCAAACCACAGTCTCCATGGCCATGCATTTTTCCTCTCCTGTTACAGTGGTACCGGTGACCAACCCTTGACCGTTGTTTCAAGCATTTGGTGTATGATTGGGAAGGGGGGGGGTGGGGGAGGGATACCCAAACCTGGGTTGTAAAAAGGAAGGAGGAATGTAGCAAAACTGGACTGGGTTGTTCGTCGGCAACTAGCTTAGGTAGCTCAATTAATTGGTAGAGGGAATGTCTAGAGTTAGGAGGGTCCCAGGTTTGAACCACGGTCTGGCAATGCATTTTGCTTCTCCTCGTTACATAAGTAACATCAGATGAATCCACATTTAATAATCTTGTTCTAATTTACTTACATTCTAGTTTATAGAGCTGCAAAATTTACTCGGTCACCTCAAGCTCCTATTAAGGCTGATTTCGAAGAACTCCATTCTTATCGTCAAGTCTGAACGAGGATTTAGATAAAGTTCTTTCAAGAATCTTCTCCTGATGGGAACATGATCCACTTAGATAAATAGTATATCAGCTGTTATTAATTAAAGGCTCATGCTCATGTCAGGATAATGACAGACTGACATATAAATTACAACAAAACATCAGTTCACACAGAACACAAATATGATTACATGTATGGGTTGGTGAAAAGTAGGCACAAATATAATGCAAAAATAATTAATTTTGATACAGGATACAATTTCTTTCCGCTGTTAATGTCGACATTTATCCCGTATTGTGTTAATTTCCTGGTGAAACTTTCCGTCTCGTCCTATAATTATATTGCCAAATTAAAGTGTCATCGTAATTTATGAAACGTGGACTAGGCTATATTAAGGATGACAAATTGTGAAGCCCATAACACACTTCTTTGCACTCCACGAATATCTGCAAGCTAACATCGTCGGTACAGCCTGCAAATCGTCTGTGTCAACAAACAAACATCTCGGATGTCATCGCAGAACATCCCTATGGATGCACCTAAATAACGCGTTTTGCATATCTAATACGTTTATAAGATTTAAGAATACATGTTGCATTATCAGGCATCTTACTATAATGATGGTTTTAACGTTTACCTTCATGCTGCTCTTATTTCTTCAACTATTCCATTTTTCACAAACCAAAACATTGAGGGCTGCCATGTTTATTATTGATAAATGACGTCATTATAGGACGGAATAAAGATACGGAAAGAAATTGTGCGGAAAGAAGAGAGTCTGTGTTGCCTCCCCTGATATGGGTTCGAGTTTACTGTCCACATTTCCTCATCTTCTCAAGCCTAAACGGCTCTGTTCATAATGACCACTTCGTCTGCTTTTAAATGCATTTTTTTTAAAAATAAAACAAAGTAGATTTGTAAATGTACACACAAAAGTCTGCTAATTTAATAGAGGCTCGCCAGAAATCAAGAGAGTCTGGCCACTGATGAGTCACATATAGATCTACATTTCCCTTTGTTAGTCATAAGAGCATCGTCTGGTGCAAAAGAACGCATGGTTTAGAATATATATGACGTTGCTAGTCAAAAAGTGAGACTACGAAGAAAATTTCCATGTCCTCATTATACCAGTATAGTTTCGTCGTATTTTTTTATGACTCACGTATACGTACATATGCGCAGCCATCCTGACAGATCTTACTTTACTAGACTGATTTCTGAATTATTTATCTTTCAGGAAATAATAAAAATATTCCTACTGACCAATGCATAAATATTGATGACTGTAGGATTCTGAATTCCTAATATATAATATGAAAGTAGAGAGTATAATAATATGTGAAAAGTCTCTAGATTATGTGGGTTTTTTTCACTATTTTTAGTATAATTTTAATCGCAAACTTATTTATTAAACATTTATACAAAAATAAGAAATGAAAAAATGATTTCTTTATCACTACCACTTAATGCAATATGTCAAATATGTCACATATCGGTCTCAGGTTTAGTCAACGATATATTTGCTATATAGCACGCTGATAGACGACATATCAGATATAACTTTGCTGCTTTAATATTCCATTGAAAATTTCCCATGACTTATAGAATCTCTCATCCCCTTGGGGGTGAAATAGGGGAATCTCAACCAGAGGGGTAGATTCTTAAGTTACCAAACACGAGGCTGTGTTAAGATTCCCCTATCTCACCCACAGGGGGTGCATTCTTTTTCTCTTACCCTATTCACCTATATAATACATAATGTAATATTAAAGTTACAGGCTAAATTCAGGGTTGACTTGCCGTTGATGGATTGTTGACGTGACGTCATCGTATTGTTGACGTGACGTCATCGTATTGTTGACGTGCCGTCGTACCATTGTTATGAATAGGGGAATCCCCCCATCTCAACCCTAGGGTGAGACTAATAGAATCTTCCCCTACCTTTAGGTTGTGACAGAGACATCTTCTACCCGAGGGGTGATGTTTTTCCGTCATCTAACCCGAGGCTCTGCCGAGGGTTAGACAACCGAAAAACCCACCCAGAGGGTTAGTGATTTCTCTGTTAAACCCACAAGGTAGGGGATGATTATTTTTCTCCCATGCATCCTATCATTTCAGTCATACCTTCACCGACATGAGTATGCCATGTTTGTTAACAAAAACACATGTGGGGTATGGATATTGTAAATACCTGTCCAGGGTAAGAGAAATATATTTCCATATAAGGTATCATATCAGGTAATAGATTGACGGATCTGATTTGTGGAAAAACAGTTTAGGAGAGAGGTATTCACATTGTTGAAAAACCTAAATTACAACAAAGTATCCACGCACAATCACTATCTTGAGGAATCTGAACTCTACCTTCTGTTTTTTGTTGTAAAGATAATGTTAATTAACAGTTGGGATTTAGCCAGGTGTAAAAGTTATTCTTTCCTGGAAAAGGAACGTGTTGTTGTCCATATGGGGAGTATATTGTCAACAGAATGCTTGTAAATTCGATCTACATACGTAGACCAGCAATAAGGATGTTGAAAAGTGAGCTTTCACCTAACATAGCGACCAATGAGATATCGATCCTGTTGATACCATAAGGGCGCATTGACTTAGAAATAACTTGCATGTAAAGCCTCTTTTATTTTTTCATGATTCCAGGTAGAACACGAACATACATTTGTATCACCAACTAACAGAGTCTCAATTTGTTCAGTTTTTTCTAACTTGGACTTGCTTGTCCATTTTTAAAGCAACTAGTTATAAACGAGTGAAAGTTCCCTTTTTACATTAAAAAAATTATGAATAAATGAATGAATGAATGAATGAATTTATGAATGAACGAACGAAAGAAAGAAAAAAATGTCTCCACCACGAGAATTTCTGTATATATGAATATAAAGAAAATGGCATAAACTGACTAGGGGAAAAAAATGCCAGCATGCTTCTACCCGTGACATGCCACTCTCAATTTTCCAAGAGAGTTCCACTGTTGATATAGTGAATGTCCGTCTTTGAATAAAAGAAGTAGTTTATACTTTGTTATGATTTAATCATACATTTAAAAAATATAAGACAATGAATACATCAATAAGGCTGATTAATTTCCGATTTTTATGTCACAATTAAACGTTTTCGAAGGGAGACAACTCACATGTACAATGTGAGAGGCTAAATCATCATGTAAAGCCTTACTCCAGTTGGCATTGATAGTCATACAATTTGAATACCAAATTAATGAAATGGCGTGAGGCGTTCTTGTTCAATTTATACATTTTATGGTTAACAGATGTTAGGGAAATTAGAATTTTACTGTGTAAAATGGGAGATCATTTTAATAGATGAAGATTTCTTTTATACAGCAACCATATATGTCATGCATAAGTAAAACAAAAGAAGACAAAAACTCGATAATTGAACCATGTACGTACACGTATGTTTACTATATATTTACCTGTACGCCGTGTACGTGTATGTAGACTCAGTATAGGTATACTTGTTTACATACTATACACTAGACTCCATCCTTTATCACAGTAAACATAATTAACCAGTAAATTTTACCGATCAGCTTCAGTGTATGATAACCTTGTTATTGTTTTATGAGTCCTATGTAAAGACCCTGGCGCATTAGACATTCCACGACGTGCTTTTCCCTGGCTCTGGCCCTAGTATCACGCATATCTAATTTTCTTGTTAAATATACAATATTTCACTATAAAACAACAGCTAGGCCCTACACCTGGCCACATCACCGAGGGGCACACCTGTAGACCACTCCTGGCTGGGTTTAGCACGAGTCCCGCCGGTATTTGTCCTAAGCTGGAATATTTTGGGTGTTTTCGATTGGAGGGAAGGATATACTTCATTGGAACATTGTTAGATTATGAAGGCTGAAGTCTGTATTCGAGATAATATTGGAACTTACATGTTCCTGACTCACATGTAAGCATGTTTGATATAGTTATACCGCGACCTGTTTGTTTCGTAGTGTAGGTCTCATTTGAATAAACCGTGATTAGAATAATTAATACAATGAGCTTAAAGAAGAAAAGATCTAGCTTCGGTAAATATTCGGATTCAATTTTCAAAGAGAAAGATGAGCAGCAGGGCTTGTACCGGAAGTTATCGGAAGAGGAGCAAGTGCAAATGAGGAGGGCGTATTCCGAAGAAACAACTCCAATAGTCACAAAAAAGCGGATACGTCCTTTAAGTTTTACGTACGGTCAAGAAATCGCTCGATCAATTAGTGAGAAATTCAGGAGAAAGTCAAAGGGAAGCCCCAAAAGTCCGAAAAATTCTGAATATCCTAATTCCAGTAGATCGCAACAGGATGTCGAGCGTAGTGACAGTTTCCCCGGAAACGGACCAACCCCAGTTCACCAAAATGTGACGGGTGAAAACATTGCAAGAGAAAACGACATTCTGGGCGGAAGTCGTGATTCACTTATAAAAAATCAGCCAGAAACATTTCGACCAAGGGAGGTAGTGAGGAGACGGGTTGTGAATGCCGAGATGAACATCCGCCCAGCTTCTGCGTCATTTGCAGAAGGTTTGGCAAATGAAAGAACCACGCCCCCTTTAACTCCTCAACTTCCGGTTCCTTTAACTCCCCCACTTCCGGTTAGAAGTGTCAGCTCCAGCAAAATATCGGAAAATTTTAACAGCAAAGACGAAGAAAAAAGTGACAACGATAAAACTAAACGAAGAAAAAAGAAAAAGAAACGCTCGTCGTCATCGTCGTCTTCATCTTCGTCATCGTCATCGTCCGACACCGAGGTTGAGAAAAGGAAGACTGAGAAAGAAACCGAGTCGAAAAAACGATGTATTTCGTACTACGGCCCTGTTGTAATGGATGGACAGACGCTAAGGCTCCCCACCCAGGGGACGGGCATGCGCAGATACCATAGTCTTACACTTCCCTGCTGGGACGGGACTGTCATTAAGAATGGTATGTTGTTTTTCTCCCTATATTAATCATAACCACTTGCAATTTTTTATACGATGTTATGTAGATGTTTTATATTTACATAGATAAAATATATTAATAAGTTATGTGATTACGGTAGGTTTGTACCGCTGTATACAGAATATATCAGTGTATATGTTGTACTAAGAGTAGAGGAATCGGGATTTGTGTTACATTACAAAGACGAATTTTCCAACCAAACAAGAACAACCCACATACACTGTAAACTTTATGAGAGATTTTTGGACTGCTTTGTGCAAGGAGCGGCAATCCATATTTCATAATTGAAGAGATCCCATTTCAACAAATATGTGCATAAATATCATCAGCTCGCAAATATCATAACATTAGATTACATTGTATTATCAATATTTCGGTTTCAAATATTTTCGGGAAGAATCATTCTGTTTAGTTTTAATTTCCTAATTAATAATGAATTCTATTGGCTTTTCAATTTCGATGTAACACATTGCTGTTTCATCAGAAGCAATATATTCATCTAAACGGTCATGAAACATAAGTAAATCTATATATATTCAGTGTGGGATTCTTAGCAGATATATCGAGACTATTGTATGTTTGATATACTGAAAAGCAATAAGTTTTCGCGAGATGAGTCTTTCGTGATTGCAAATATACCGCATTACAGACAAAACTGAACAAGACACAGCCAGCTGACTTCTTTTCTTTTGAGAATGTAAACCATACAAATAACCGCTGTAGGAAGAACAATCGCGAAAATATCGTGAAGGTATTTGTGAAAGTTCAGTGTTAACAGTATGAAATCACACGCCTTCCACAGAATTCATCGTGACAAAATTAATAAAAAAAACTTCAAATACTTTCTTCCTCTTTTAGATATTTGTCTTTTAAACTTTTTTTGTGTGTCCTAAAGTATATGTCAGGGTGCCTTTTGGGTCATGACCCAACCACCTCCCTGGCGGAGAAACAGCTGTATTGACCACAGGAACCTGAGAATTTGTTACAGCTATATAATTTATACACGCTTGGGGGGATTAGATCGATTTTCTGTAAAAATAAATATGCCCCCCCCAATGATCATATAATGATCGATCTAATCCCCCCAAGCGTGTAAAATTACTTTGAACACCTTAATTTAGGTCCAAATATAGCTGTAACAAATTATCAGGTTCCTGTGGTATTGATGTTTTATAACACCCTGGACCCGCGCCTATATCAGCCTTCACTAGTGCTACCATTTATTGCTAAGCAAATTATCAATACAACTCTCCCTGTTTCGCTCTCCTCTCTCTTACATTCCGGGATACCCCTCTCTCTACCTCGGTTTAACATATTCTATCACATGGCTGGACCCTCCATCGTCCCAGTAACCGTCCCCATTTACATGTTTCTTTGGGAATATCATAATTGGATCACCTTTATCATAAGCCGGATCCTTTATCGTCCCCCATATCAGCCCTCAATCAGTATATAGGGTCTCGGGGTTTATGACATACGCTGTTCTGTTTGTATAGATCTACACGTGTAAGGGTTTATTTGTTTGGGGGTCCCCGGGGGGGAGTGTGTGAACAACGGCAATAATATTTAAAAAAAAAATGATGGGGGGTAGGGGATGCAACAGCTAAAATTGACGTCATTTGAAGAAGGACGCCTTGGAAGACATTGCTGAAAAAAAGAAAAGGGAAGTGAGCAAACAAATTACGGTTATTGTGACCTTGAAGAATGCCCGTATAAAGCAATATATCGTTATACTGCCTTAGCATGCCCTGTGGTATTTTGACGTTGTAAATGAGTTTGGCGATACAATGAGGGAGAGTTCTAAAGAATTTGGTAAGAAGAAAAATATATGACTTCGTAACATTTTGGCAATATTTGACGGAACAGACGAAACACAGGACATTATATGGATGTAATACATATATAATGTACAATATATGTACAAATATATATGGGGCAAAGAAGTAATTCCAACAGTGTGGACAAGTTTAGGTTGTCAAATTTTCGGAGCGATCCGCTCCTTTATCAAGACACAATGAAACAGAACAGTTACATGTACATATACATCATATTACAAGAAGATAGAAGTGATATACTATAATTGAAAATATAGCTATTATATAAAACCAATACTCCCCTCGGCTAAAGACAGTCGAAGGCAGCAATTACGCTGAGAGCATCGCGGCACACATATATGTATATAGCCAAAATGTTCGGTTTTGTATCAAAATTAATTGTCTTTATTACAATTTGAAGTAATCTTTAGTTATACAGAGGAAATTATCAACTTTATGATCTGATGAAAACATATTTTGCGTAGAAAACGAGATATTCATATTTCTATGAAACACAGTATTATAATCTATAGCAACACATTTCACTTGCAACATTAAATCCTCGAACGCGCGACGTAGTAAGTCAACCCCACAAGAGCTACATGCTTTTTTTATTTAATATATAATACAAGATATGTGCATCCTAGGATTAACACAATCAATATTAAAGAAATAACACGAAACTAATCATGTTTAGTAGAAATTTTCAAGGAAATAAAATGAAAACTGCACACGAACTGCACACGAAGCTTGTATACATCACTATCTTATCACCATGTCGTGTTATGTATTTCTATTCGTTATCCATTTTTGTGAAGAGAGAGAGAGAGAGACCGAAAAGTGACAAGAGGTCCAATTGGCCTAAATACTCACCTGCTATTTATGGCAAACAAATTTATCGTGTTTGTGACTTTCACAGAGGATAAGGGTTAACTCTTTTTAAACAAGCTTTAACAAACAAACAGGACATTTGTTAGGCCATTCAGAAGAAGTTGTAAGAGGATTTTAACACATTTGACCCTTCTGACCTTGAAAGTGGGTCAATGTCATTCATTTGAACAAACCTCCAGGAAAAGTTTCAATACTCTACGCCTTACGGATTCTAATACCGTTTAAAAAAGGAAAAAAAACTTACGTGGGTCGGACAGATGACGGACGCCGGACCGTCGCCTGTGTTCACGGCCAATCCACGTCAGATGAGCAAAACACCTTTTTTTGCAGTTTACTGCACATTCTATACATTCTTTGTAAGAGCTCTGTTAGGTGACGTGATTTTTTTTCAAATTTGAGAAACAACAGGTGCGGGCGGGCGATCTTTCTTTGTTTTAGTGAGACGGTCTGTCTTTGTTTCAGTGGGGCGAAGGGATCCTATTTCTGTATAGACTTATGCTCATATTTAGAAAATAAAATATTCATCGCTATATAGTTAAGTTTATTCCAGTACAGGATTTGAAAAATCCTTTTCACCGGATTCAAAATCATACAATACATGGTACATAATAAGCGAATAACCAAGACTTTGTCTTCGCAAAGTCTTTTTTTTGTCGAAGTAATACTATTTACACATGTATTTCTAGTTTTGTTTCATTGAGACTGTGAGCATACTAACAGACAAATATAATCACAGGCGCCCAAGCTGTAGAACGCTACTGCTTATAATAGTCGATTTATAGATCTAATTTTTGTAAGAATTATAAATAACGAAAAATAAAACCCTATTTAGAGTATCACACCATACTAATAACAATGATATCGACAATTTGTACATTTCAAAGTTTCTTGTTGTTTCGTCGCCAGTACCCTGATTCTCGTTTTGAGGACGTGATTTGACGTAGTTTTAAATGGGGTCTATTAAATTGGGTCCATTAATCAGACGACGCTTACCCCTTCTGGAACACGTGACCCTTTCTCCTTGTACTTCCTCAAGGGTCTTTATACTAAATATGTCCTCTGTTCATATTTTGCCATATAGGGTTATCGAGTTTGAATTCAAAATTGGGTTTGGTTGATACCCATGTATTCTCCTTGAACAAATGAATTCCTCATATTTATAAAATGAGGGGGAAATTACGAACTATCTATTTTTTTCAATAGAAGGCTGAAATAGCATTATCAATATATCAAGGTGTATGTCTTGTTAACTGGTATCTCGAACAAACTTACTTTCTATTCCGCGGTAGCGGATTACAACCCAGGCGCTTGTGAAGAAAATTCAATATTATATGTTCTTGTCATAATAAATACTCAAGAAGAGAAATATATATTTTTAATAACTTGGGTACCGGTATTTACAGAGCACCCTTATAAGTGTTTCTTACATTGTTTTAGAGGGACAGTGGGTGTCGTATTTCTAGATAGACAAAATAGAGTTGCAGGCTTTCTCCACGTTCCGAATTTACAGCTTGTTTTCCTTGCCATAAATCCAGTGTTTACTGATGAATTGAGCGTGATTTATTGTTGTTTCACGTGGAGTGTCATTACCTCCGTGTCGTGTCAACAATGACGGCGACCATGTCAACGTAACTAGACATGTTAGCTTTAATTATTTATGAGAATCACAGGGAACGACCGACAAAATAGTAACGGGAAACTATGCATCATTTGAAAATAAAACACGTATATCTTTGCACATTATGTAAATTTGCTTAACTTCCAAAGACTTCCTGTTGTTCCTTTAATTTTCACGAGTAATACTTTTTGCGATGAAGGATTTCCTCGGTTGTGCTTTCAACGAAAACTTGCAATTATGTTCACGGATGCGTTTTAAAACCACGTTATATTACACTATCAGCAGTTTTGGTATTTTTAGCACGTTGTCCACGATCAGTTCGAATCACGGATAACCATACCACTGTCAATAACTGTTATTGGAATTGGAAACTTTTTTTATCGGCGTGACCATAGCTCGCAAAATCTTTCTGAAAAGAAACCTATACTTTGCGGAACGTTAATTTATTAAAAAAACAACTATGAAGACAAAAAAAACACCAACAATGTGCAATGTAGTGTTTGGGGAGGGGAAATGCAATAGCGCCAGACCGGGATTGGGAAACAAGAAAATACTCGTTTACGGAAAGTGCCGACGGTTCCCGATTGAGTTTTATCCAAGACGAAATTAAGGGGAGATTATTGTGTGTAACAAAACCTACTTTGGAATTCTATGGTGTTTTGCCTGCAGTATGACGGGAACCTGAACGCGGATAAACGGTTATTTATATTGTCACCTAACCAAGTAATTGTGGATACCTCCATGATGTGAAAATGGATACCTGATCACGTTCAATAGGTTGACAACGGGTTGGGAAGTAAAAATAAGTGTTTAAGAGAAATTCAATTTCAAGCTCACAAATATTGCAATAAGGACAGTTAACATGCATACATCTCAGCAAATCCTTTTGACAAATAGTTATTACAGGAGTCCAACAAGTCCTTCCATTTGAAAACAAATGGATGAGTTTGCAACAATTGAAAATAACATCTGCCAGAAGAGGGTTTGCGTCGGGGGCACTTTAGTCGCCTCATGCGAATATTAAAATATGTTGCAACATGTCACTTTTGCAGCTTGGAAGGATGAAGCTCAAAGAATATCTCCGTCTTAGCAAGCTGACAACACGAGTTTTATATCGTAGCCTGACAAGGGACATAAGTACTCTTGATTTCTCGGACAAACATTACGGTTATATTGTAGGTTTAGAAAGAAGAAAGGACCAGTAAGATATTATTATCATACCAGGTGCCCATAAAACAGTTTAGAAGGGTTGAACTGAAGGGCTGTTCTTGTAAATATTTGAGCACTTGAGATGGTGTTAGAGAAGGGAACCTCAGAACTCCTTCAGGTGTGGTTATCCGGTACCTTTGATATCACGTGACCTGTTTTACCTGCTGGGAATGTCATCTATGTGAGGTATTACAGCTTGTTTCCTTGATTCGGTAGTTATCACATGAATCAAGACAATATGTTATGGTTTCTTACTGTACAGATATTTGATTTCCTGTCGCGCAATTTTCGCCTTTTATATATTATTATGTGTGGAATTGGCAAGTTACCGCGAAGTTGCTATTTAGGCCTACATTTATATAGTGCTTTTTGACTAGATGTTGCTGTTCTGTCTGAATCACGGGGTCTTAGTTCCGTGACATTTCTTATTCCGTTATGCTTATTTGCTGAAGGTTCCAGATTGGGTAATGTTTATTTTCTGATTAGTATTTTTCTGTGATGATTTACACGTGTTACGGTTGTAATTCGTTACAGGAAAATACTATGATTTTTGTGTGTGGTTTTTATTCCAGTCGGATTCACCGTATCGCAAAACCGCAAAAATAGCATTACCAATGAAATGACACTTTATGCAGTATCAAATCATGAAATTTAGGAATTTTAAGAATTAACAAAATTGACAGAGGGATGCAGCTAATTACTTCATGCATAATAATTGTATATTAACGGGGTGGATCATTTTCAATTATTTTCAAATATAGAAAGTTCCTTTATCAAATATTGGTTCCCTGGATATTTTTTGAATATTGTAATACATTAAAAACTCATATATAACGTACTAATAGTGAACCATTACAGAACGATCCCATTACTTTTCCATGCCTTCAAAGGCCATTCCAAACAAGCTGTAAGATAAGCTAACCAGTAGCCAGTGGTTACCTTGTGTTGTAAATACCGATGTACTTTCATATCAAGATTCTCTGGTTTTTACCTTGCCTCGGCGTGCGCTGTCAATATAGGCCTATATTCCGAATGAGACGTGTTCGACTAAACTAAGTTACCTATTATGGGTCCAAACTAAATATGAAACAACTTTTATTTCATTGCTGGTGTTAAGGAAAATTCCAGGCTTCTCTTGTTAGTTAAAAAATAACCATTTTTTGTATATATATATTTAAGAAGTGAAACATTTACGAAATTAAGTGGAAATTTATTTTTCCCAGAAAGTGTATACATGTATTATAAATACATGTGTATATATATAGCCTACGTAAATATTTCTTCCTTTCAGGGAGTTTTAATTTCGTTTAGGCGCCGCAATACTTTGCACCAGGAAAATTCAATGAAAATAAAGATAGAGATGCATGAAATAGGAGTAAATCTGAAATTAGTTGTTTATGGCGTAGTAAAGTATCATAGTACTACGACCCCTGTTCTTACGCAAGTCTATATTTTTCCATGCGAAAATTACAATGCTACTTAACACGAGTCATGTGACCAGCCCCTGTTCCCTAGACAGGTCAAAACTACGTGAACAGTAAACGCTTTTAAAGACTGGAAAGTTTACTTGGATTTTATGAAGATATTCTACAGCTAGGTTTCTGTATGTTTGTTTTATTTTGCAAATATTGTACAGAAAAAATATGGATTGCTCCTTACACTTGTAACCAGTTGTCAATAGGAAAACCACTCGGGGTTTTCCACTAAACCTAAGTGGTTTTCCGATTGTTAAGTGACATATTTTTTCGTTTCTATTTTCGACCTCTTTTTACATTTTTTTTCTCTTCATGACATCGACCTTTCGTACTCAGACGACCCTTTTCGCTAATTGTTATCCGTTGACGTCTCCAAATTGTATCCCTTATTATGCCTGGGTGACATTTCATAATTGAAATCTGGATTCAACGTTTATTATGAGAAATAACCGTCGATCTCCATATTTGAGGTGAAGAGTAACACTGCATCTGATATAATCGCAAAGAAGAGCTCCACTGAGAGCTTGTTTGGCGAACGATGGACTTCCTGTATATAAGGGGTTGTCTCGATGTAGGATATATATTTCTAACACAACCATTGTAGGTTTCCTCGCTATGGTTGGTCGAATTTGCTAGGAATTGGTAAACGTGTTTTGTTACCCGTTAGTGGGTAACAAACACCCTGGACGTTATTTCATTGGCTATTTTTTCTAATCATGACGTCACGTAACAATGCCTTCCGACGGCATCTTTATTGTGACGTCATAGTTCAAGACAATCATTTCCAAGATTGGAAAAAAGAACGATGTATTCCCAAGAGAAATATTAGGTTTTCAGGATATATTGTATGAAGGTGGTTGTGGGAGAAAAAGGTTCCACAACTAGCGCTGGGGAACTTCTATACACTGTGCAAATATATTTTTCTGGGAAGCTGGTTGATGGTTCTTATCTTGCATTATCAGCTTTATGATCGTGGTAAAAACTCACCGATGATGTCAGGTTATGGTACAGATAGTATGTTGCGGGGGAACATTTTTATTTTTTTTATTTTTTTATTTTAATATTTTACCTTGTTCGTTTAAAAGGTAAGACGTGTTGATATATTTTTACGGAGACATTAGGTATGGTTGCTGGCACGCGTGACAAACGACATGTCCATTTAATACGGCCTTACACACTAACAGTTATGGAGACATTTCTCACTGATTCATAAACATTAACGTGTCCTGTTACGTGTATATAGTAAGCACCATGTGTTAAATGTTGACCTAGATTAGCGGTCCCTAGTTTTACTGTTTACATATTCCAGGTGGCCTGGATATCCAAAGTATATTTAGAATTCATATTTCTTATTTATTTTTTTCTGAGATTATATTGATAAAAGACTTTCTAGGCAAAAATAAATGAATAAATAAATTCATATTCTTTATGAAATATTCCGAAATAAATCAATCTCAATAAATCTTCTTATATATTATATTTTTTTTATATTTATAAGTCTCCGATACTATATTGATAAGAGACTTTCTAAGCTGAAATGAATAAACAAATTCACATTCTTATTCAGTATTTCTGAAATAAACCAATCTCAATAAATCATCTATTGTCATTTATAAAACAAATATTTTTTTCTTTAGGGTTGCTGGTTTTGAAAATAATGACCTTCAATTATTATTCAAAAAATTGTACAAGACCTTTTGTGACACATTTCTAGAAATACAACGTATTGAAATCGCATTGATATTTTCCTGCATGTGTCAATTTAATCTTGATGAAAGGTGTTTTAGTATACACACATGCGTGTAAGACAAGGGTACGCTAAGAACTGGATCACATATCAACGTTATACATAGGTGGTCGTTGTAGGCAACTGGTCGTTACAGACAGGTTTCCTGTGTAGACAAACAGTCTTAAAGGCAGGTTTTATTGTTAATTGTGTTTTCTTCAGACGGTTCGGCGCGACGAGCACAGTAACAGGAGGTAAGAATGACGAACATTGTGGAGTTCCAGTTTACAGGAAATTAACATACATCTCTGCCCACGCTAGATATTTTCATACTCAAATATTCATGAACATGGAGGTCCGTTACCTTTGCTTTAAATGGAATTCCTAAATTGTCAAAACAGACTTGGTACTGAAAAGGCCGGTGTAACGTTGAAAATGATCCCCGTGGAAAATGGAACATGGAACCGGTTTCAGTTTGCAACGTTGAAAATGGAACCGGAGAGCCAATGGGTTATACCAAAATAATGAAGCAATATTACATTTCTGTTCACTGTAATTTGAATGAAAATCCTTTCAATCCAACCATATGTTATTTGGAAATCGGAACAAACGGGGACTATATTATCAATAAAAATGTATCATCATAATCATAACCTCCATTTTTTTTTAGTAGTTTAGACCATACAATATCTTCCTTTGTAACTTACTTAATACTTAACACAATAGAACCTGTGCACGAGAGTACATTAACCCGAAGGTTAGAGATGTGAACTACCTGTCGTAAAGCTAAGTCTAATACAATAGTCATTAATTGTTAACATATTTTACGCGGTCAACTTTTATTCGAGATAATTTATCACTTGTACGGAGGCTGGCTACCCATTGCATTAAGGCTGTATACAACCTTACTACGACAAGCATCTCCATTCCTAAAGAGGTATAGAAATCTGCACAACGCCTTTTTTACGAATAAAAAGTAGCATGCATCTAACGACCCATGTCCAACTGTAGGCAAACAATTGAAAATTCCACTGCAGTTTTCGGTGAATCGGGAACCGTCGGCACTTTCCGTGAACAAGAAATCGTTTTTGTTTTTGCACATGGAGTAGTCTCCCATTAACTTCGTTTTCGGCTGTATCTGTAGCGCGACTAAAGAAAATTACAACCGTTAACTAGGATTCTGGAGTGGTTAAAACTACAGTGTAATGAGTAAAGGTCAAGGATTCAAATCCTGGGTTGGCCACACTAGGTACTTATTATTTGTCGTGAATTTCGTTTTGATTATTTTAGTTTCGCAAGGGTTTTCCCGCGGAATCGTCAAGGCTTTATTCATGCCGGGAAAAACCTTCCCGTACATACTTACAATTTATGACAGTGGTTCCGGGCTCCTTAAAGTGAAAAATAAAAATAAAATCCATCCAAGTGACATGATTGTAACGTGTAGGCCGCAGTGTGAAGGGTCAAGTCTCCGTGACCGCCTTATGACCAGTCACGTCCCGAGAAGGGTTAGCTGAGGATAGGAGGCGAGGCAGAACGGGAGTTGGCATATAATTAGTAGCGCCCATGTATTTCTGGGTCATCTAATCCCAGATGGTGGTTAAAGTGGCACAGCAGTATTTTCATCAATCAAATTTGAAAAGAATGATATGTTCCCGCCTTACCTCTCTATTTACTTAAGTAATGGATGGGAGTATCTCTGATATCGACCCATATTTATATACAGTAGAAAGTCGAATAGAAATTGCAAGGCAGTGTCATTTAATATAGAATAGAACATTCATACTCCAGATTCGTGAACGTTCCTTTACTCATGGTAATTTCAAAACTTATCTTTTTTTCCGATGGTAAGCATAACTGTAATTTATTTCTTAGATGATTGATGTCTGACATCTATTTTGTCTTAGTTAATATCTGACATCCCCTTTGTCTTAGTTAAAATCTGACATCTATTTGGTCTAATTTAATTTCTGACATCTATTTTGTCTTAGTTAATATCTGACATCTATTTGGTCTAAGTTAAAATCTGACATCTATTTGGTCTAATTTAATTTCTGACATCTATTTTGTCTTAGTTAATATCTGACATCTATTTGGTCTAAGTTAATTACTGACATCTATTTGGTCTAAGCTTATATCTGACGACTGTTTTGTCTAAGTTAATATCTGACATCTATTTTGTCTTAGTTAATATCTGACATCTATTTTGTCTTAGTTAATATCTGACATCTATTTGGTCTAAGCTAATATCTGACGACTGTTTTGTCTAAGTTAATATCTGACATCTATTTTGTCTTAGTTAATATCTGGCATCTATTTGGTCTAAGCTAATATCTGACGACTGTTTTGTCTAAGTTAATATCTGACATCTATTTGGTCTAAGTTAATTACTGACATCTATTTGGTCTAAGTTAATATCTGACATCTATTTGGTCTAAGCTTATATCTGACGACTGTTTTGTCTAAGTTAATATCTGACATCTATTTTGTCTAAGTTAATATCTGACATCTATTTGGTCTAAGTTAATATCTGACGTCTATTTTGGTTTAAGTTAATATCTGACATCTATTTGGTCTAAATTAATATCTGACAAATATTTTATTGTAGATCGTTAATAGCCGACTACTGTTATATCTGATGTCGTTAGTATCTGATGTTCACTTGGTTTTAGATAGTTTGTATCATGGTATTTGTTAAGTCTTAAACCACAAATATATGACGTCCAATATGTCTTAAGTAGTTTTAATATCTTGCATCCACTATGTCTTAAGTCGTTAATATCTGACACATGCTTTGTCTTTTTTTGGTGTCTGAAAATGTGACACGTATCTGAAAAATAACAGCAACTAATCTTAAATGAAATTGCTTAAATGTACGTTGTATAGTCATATGTTGCATCAGAAATGCATTGACGCCTCATTGCTAGATAAAAACTTCGGATCGTCCGACGGTTCTCAATAAAATAGTGTCTAGCACACTCAGTGAAACCTAAAACTGGACAAAATGAAATAATGTACGAGGCGATTGTTATCTTTATAAAGCTTGGTCTAGAGTAGATCACTGAATGACTTCTGCTTCCGAAGTCCAGTAAACGAGTCCTATTTAAATTTATTCTTAGTCCTTATTTCAATTCCGAATCACACTTGAAATGACACATAATTTGTGAGGAATTCGGACAAGCCTGACCCGTAATTAATCTAGAGGAATGCTGAGAAACCTAGGTCATGACATTGCATGATGTTATGTGTGCTCCCGCTTCAGGTACGAGTTTCCCTATTAAGTGCTCTCAGCTCCCGATTTTAATAGACTGGCGACCACTTTTGTTCTATTTCCTTACCCCGTTACATATGACGTGTTCTTGACACCTGTTGCCATACCAACTGTACATGTATCCAATGGTCACATTGGATTGATCCATGCAAACAAAAATACCGATACTGATGAACCGTGAACTACAGTAATACCACTAACACGCTGTAATGACTATGACAAGCCAACTTAACATATCTATTTCAATTTGTATTTTAAAACGTCTCTAAATTATTTATATATATCTCTATTCTTTTAAAGGTATCCTATCAATTAAAAGATAACCCAATTAGTATATGAGATATCTTTTAGAGTATAAGAAATGTCACCTTTAGGTATTAAATGCTAAGTTGGCTTGCCATTGACGGTACAATCCTTATTTTCGGTCCTGTATACACTTGTGCTAAGCAGAATCCTCTAAAACAGGAAACACTTTTATCGTAGCTGTTGGACGTGAAGCACAAATAAACCAAACCTCTTGCTCTCCAAATATGGATGCATGATATTACCTGTGAATTCATGAATATATTACGGTAATGATAAACGTTGTACGCGTTAAGAGGTTAATTAGGGCGGCCATTTGATTGCTTTATTAATAATTTATGTTAATGAGGCATGCGAACACATACTTACGCTTACCTATAGTGGTCATTCGACGAACAACACAGGTAGGTGTATAGCTGAGGTACTGACCATTCCGGAACAAAAAGCATCACAGGTTTTTGTTTTTATCTGTATTTAGGGGTCATATTTCAACGCTAACACGTGTATGATTATGGATTAAGGATGGCACTAGAAAAAGCCGTAACACCGGAAATTGTTTTTTCACAACCGACTTCATGCAAAATCTGTATTTATGACAAATGTCCAATATCGAAACAATGCACCGGACCGCCACATGATAACGGCCAATTGTGGGACAATAGAATATAGTGTTGCGATTCTTTTAACGGCCTTCCTTTTAAACGTGTATTATATGCCCTTTTTTACAGCAACGGGATTGGAAACAAGTATTACAACTTATACAAAGTCCTTTCCCTACAATATTTATATTACATTTCAACTAGAATTTTACCGGAACTAAAGACACTTACTATTATTTACATACTATGAAAACATCCACTAACGATGTAGGGAGGTGGTACACAACATACTGTACAATCACAATGGATCAAATTTCAGTTCCTTGTTCGCATATTTCATGCCCCTGTACCTACATCATTTTGTTTTCCATTTCAGGTAGAATTATAGATGACGCGGACACTTCACCAACGTCATTTCCGCTGGAATTTGAAAAACCGAAAGTGAAAAGTTCCGGAAGCGGCTATCCGCTGGTCAACTTCAGGTCAAAGACCTTAGGTAACGTTGTTTTTAAATTAAGATAAGCCATTTGTAAGGGTAAAGTTGAATAGTCATCAATCTCCTTGTAACAGCCAGGGTCATATGAAGACTGGAAGGCTGAAGTTGCAATCAAAATGCTGGTTAGAATAGTTACGTGGATGTTTTTCTACGTCAACTAAACCCAATCTAAAAAATAAATATGATATTCATTATCTTATATTATTTGGCCTAACATATTATTTATATATCAGAAGAAGAGTAAAGATTCGCATGCTTTTTTGTGTCATTGAAGTAGCGATAAATATGCGGTACTACTTTTTTTCTGCTTTAGAACCACGCCCAAAATCCAATGACGTTGCCAAGGAATCTGACATCGGACACAACCAACTTGACTTTGAAGGTAAATTTCCAAGTGTCTTGATTTTTTTTTATTAATATCCATTACATTCCCTGGATCAATTTGGAACAAATATCAGTAGATGTTGACTTTAACTTCATGTAAAACACATTAATATAGTTTTTAACGTGTTTCTCCTAGGAGTAATAAAGACATTCATACGATTAAACTTTAAAAAATAAACATTTTCACTTTAAAATTCAGTAAGAAAACCGAACCTCATATATTCCTCGAGGACAGACATCGGAGGAAACGGGAGTAAAAAACCAGGAAAACCAATCCGGAACCGGAAGTTGACATCATCACAGTCTGATCTTAGTAATTCGGATTCAGAGTGTAAGACTCCAGGTAATGCTCATAGAACATCATCACCTACTAGAGCTCATGTTAATATGAATGAATCGCCTGATTGATTTCATTTTTAAGTTTTTAAGGTCCCTTAAAGGCATACGTTCGATTTATTTTCATAGTTGTGTTTACGCTGCTTATTATAATACTCTACGAAATATATACTAAGTATAGGCCAATGGATTATATTATGAAACCGTACATGTGTTTAGGAAGGGGCTGTGGCAATAAATATGTATAATTATCTGTATCAAATTAAACTTGCATTCAAGATCACCTTATGATCTTGACCTTTGGGTTTTGTGATACGCGACATCTGTCGTCTGGTCATGACACACAAATCTATGAAATCTCACATGATAGCGAAATTGTGAGGTGATAAATGTTACTGTCCGGACAAGCATTATTTAACTTTTGACACTTCGCCATGTCCTTGACCTTTCGGATACAGACCTAGAAGTGTTACACAACACATCATTTGACCCTGACGTCACGACGCACACATGTATGGAATCTCAAAACGAAACCTTGAGGCTATCAGAAGTTACGTTCCTAACACGCTACCTGATATTTGACCCTCGCCATGATCTTTTGAGTAGGGACCCTAGAGTGTAACGTCATACGTCATCTTGTCATTACACGAAGATTCTTGGTGAAATCTTGGACTCTATTAGAGGTTATGGACCAAGAATGGTTTTACTTGACATTTGATCCGTCGACTTGACCTTGACATTTCGGCGTGGAATCTGACCAAGAGTGTTACGTGACCTGCCATCGAGTTATGATTCATGCATATATGAAATTCCATGACAACGCGCCATTAAACAATACGCGGTGAATGCATATGCTGTATGTCGTGGAAATCATTACTTTGAGGCTGGACAAAGCGCAAGAACGAACGAACACAAAAAAAAAAACTGTTTTTAGAACAGTCCTTAATTACTATTATATATATGGTCTAATATAGTTCGGACATTATGTAAAAGATGATCTTACTGAAATGATAATGAACTGCTACACCTAATTACATTTTAAACCAAATAATCAGATGTTTTTTCGTCAAAGAGCAGTGAATCACACACCTCACTGATACCGTGTTATTGTGAGGGGTGATCATGACTGAATTCCATGCATCTCTTCCTGCATTTCATGTTTTTGTCAATTTTGCCTTCCCTAAAGTTTCGACATGTTCATAATATTCGTTTGATATTTCGTTATTGTGTTTAGCGATCAGAAGCTTTCTCATGTAATTATTTGTTTTATTTAGACGTAACTGCTGCTCGTCCAAAATCGATTTCAAGAACCGTTTCTGGCGAGACAACATCCGAAGCAGACAAGGAGAAAGCGGTTACGCCAGCAGTGGTCAGTGATAAACCCCGTGACGTCAGGGCCAGTGACCCCGTACTGATCTACACCACAGCTGACATAGCGGCAGGGTTAACGCCAGACCGTAAATATTCGACAGACGATGTACAGGTGGAGGAGGTAATAGAACCCACAACGTTCGTCAGGACAGATGCAAGTCCACGTGCTGAACAGTTGCGGTCAAAACCTGTTATCAATACCGATGATGTCGCTAGTTCGAGGCAAGGTTCAGATCGCCGCCTGCTCAAACAGAAGAATACTGACGAAAGTTTAGACCATCCATTGGAAAACAGAATAACCCGAAATCTAAAAGCATCGCCCGAACAAAGTGGCACAGATCATCCTGTGAATCATAAAGGAGATAAGACAAAAGACAATTTACCGCCCAAGTGTAGCAGTGAAAAGCACTTAAGCGACTCGAAACAAAAGGGCGTTGACAAATCCAATGGCGATGTGAAGAGTGTTGAAAGTGAATTTGCGCAGCTTCTTGATCTGCACAATCCGGTTGTAGAAACGTATACAGAAGAGGTTATTCCTCTCCGGGTAATAGTAGAAGACGACGTGTTTGTCCAGGAAAGCCCCTCGTCAAATACATCGTCAGATTCAAGTTCTAGCTCAGACGAGGATATCTCAAAGGAAAACAAACTTCAAAACACAGTTGAAACCAAGAGACCTATTCCGGTACCAAGGAGAAGCCAAAGTGTTACACAGCCGGAATCACAAGATGAATATTCCTCGGAGGACATCACTTCTGACAGACCGAAACTGCATGAACAAAACATTCCATTAAAGCGGAAGTCATCTACCTCATCTTCATGCTCCTCAAATTCTGACAGTACATGTGACCGGAAATATATTGTGCAGGCACCCGAAGGAAACATTAGACCGGAAGTTAAGTCAGATTTAATTCCAGTAGAACTAGATGCTGAACAGGAACCACAGAAAAGACGTCATCGATCAAACTCATCATCGTCGTCTTCTTCATCATCATCGTCGTCATCTGATTCTTCGTCAGAACAACGCTTAAAGTCATCTAAAAAGAAAGTACATCCGCATTCAGAGGTTGGTACAGTAGAAAAAGATTTTAAAGGAACAACTGAGCCAGAAGTTCATGCGACAGTCGATGTGAAAACAAAAATAAAACCGAATATTGAAACGATCCACAGTCTAACTGACAATATCAAGGACATTCCTGCTGTTGAAATAAGGGATACTCCAGTTATTGGAAATAATGATATTTCCACTGTTGAAATAAAAGCCCTACCTGAAGTTGAAATAAAAGACATTCCCGCATTTGAAGTTAATGACATTCCCCCTCTTGACATAAGGAATATTCCAGCTGTTGAAATCAAGAATACTCTCGCAGTTGAAAACGAAGGAATATTCCCTGTTGAAATAAAGGATACCTACGCAGTTGAAACCAAACCTCTCCCCACTGTTGAAGTTAAGGTTATTCCTGCCGTTGAAATCAAGGACATTTCCGTCGTTGAAATCAAGGATATTCCCGCCGCTGAAATCAAGGATATTCCCGCCGTTGAAATCAAGGATATTCCCGCCTTTAAAATCAAGGATATTCCCGCCGTTGACATCAAGGATATTCCCGCCGTTGGAATCCAGAATATTTCCGCTGTTGAAATTAAGGATATTCCCGCAGTTCGAATCAAGGATATTCCCGCCGTTGGAATCAAGGATATTCCCGCTGTTGAAATCAAGGATATTCCCGCCGTTGAAATCAAGGATATTCCCGCCGTTGGAATCAAGGATATTCCCGCAGTTGAAATCAAGGATATTCCCGCCGTTGAAATCAAGGATATTCCCGCAGTTGAAATCAAGGATATTCCCGCCGTTGGAATCAAGGATATTCCCGCAGTTGAAATAAAGGATATTCCCGCCGTTGAAATCAAGGATATTCCCGCAGTTGAAATCAAGGATATCCCCGCCGTTGAAATCAAGGATATCCCCGCCTTTGAAATCAAGGATATCCCCGCCGTTGGAATCAAGGATATTCCCGCTGTTGAAATCAAGGATATTCCCGCCGTTGGAATCAAGGATATTCCTGCTGTTGAAGTCAAGGACATTCCCTCTGTAGAAATCAAGGACATTCCCTCTGTAGAAATCAAGGACATTCCCGATGTTGAAATCAAAGACATTCCCTCTGCTGAAATCAAGGCCATTCCCTCTTTTGAAACCAAAGATATCACCATTGTTGAAACAAAGGCTATTCCATCTGTTTTACTCAAGGGCATTCCCATTGTTGAAATAAAAGAAATACCCGTTGTTGAAATCAGTGATAATCCAGCGGTTGAGATCAAAGAAATTCCTTGTGTTGCAATCAAGGAAAATTCCGATCAAACATTGTATGTCGCACCAGATTCAAAATCTATTTTGAACCAATCAACGTCTTTCTCTTCCTCGTTTTCTGACGGTGCATATGAGACACCGGAAGAGGAAATAAAAATTTCTCCAAGAGGTGTGCAAGAAAAATCGCCTGACTATCAGAACTTAATATATGAAGAGCCTTTAAAAAGTCGACGTCGTTCGTCTAGCTCTTCCTCCTCGTCCTCCTCGTCAGAATCTAATAGGTCACATGACCGGGAGACAGACGAAACCAAGCCGAAACTAAATGGAGAGCCTGACTTTGAAACCAAAGACACCGTCATAAGCGTTTCAGAGGGAAGCGAAATTCCGGAATGCGTGTATGACGTCATAGTTGTAAGAGGTAACTAATTTTTTCGATATTGTCAAAAAAGTGCTGTCCAGTCTCCATTTTTTTTATTATTCTACTAGATATTCGATTCCTACAAAAATGAATATAATATTATTTTCGAAGTGATTCGGTCAAATTTAAAGCAAAACGAGAAAATGTTTTCTTTATCTTTCTTTGTAAAACGTATAATGTTGTTTTGTAAAATTGTAATTTAAAATCTTTTATCATTCTTAGGATTCGAATTGTGATATAAAATATATTTAGATACGTGAAAGCTTTAATTAAACCCAGCAAAAGATTTTGAATATAAACTAGTTACCAATACATTAATTTGAGATACTCCCCTCTTAATAATTTGAAACTGTCTGTCTATGAACTACTTGTTATCGAATCGTTGACAGGAGATGACTTTATAATTTGAGTCCAATTATTTGTATCCAATTGAACAATGAAATGTGTTTAAATTCAAGACTTTTAAAATAAAATCGAAATTCTTTTACCTTCCTCATCATATCGCGATTCGGTGATATTCTGCACTTAAAATATGTTAAAAATATAACATGTATCTTCTATATCCAAAGCTGATGCCTTTAATCTAATTTTATCTATATTCCATTAAATACATGTAAAAGAAATTTAAAGAATTTGGGATTTTCTACTCGAGGAAAAAATCGAAGCGGTCATTTAGATCACATTTATAATGTAGGGTCAGCTGTATAACACGATGATGTCAACGATGACCTCATTTCAACCTTTAAATATTGTATTCTTCCTCATTAATACATAATAATGTTATGCTGTATGTAAAATGATAGTCTAAATGTTATCCAAAATAGGTTCATTTTGATTCATTTTGCATTTCATGATAATGAAAGGCAGATTTACATCAAGTGAATTTAAATGCTGTATCTGTTCCGATGTTGTTTATTTCGCCTTTTCTTTGGCCTTCCTCAGTAAAACTAATTATATAAACCCGCCATGTGTAATTACCTGGGGTCCCGTGACCTATCGGACACATGGCCTCAGGAGCGAGTCATAGACATCTGTTTACCTGTTGTTTTACATAGAATCGAGCCCAAACGACAACAGGTCGAACGACATCCCACCAACACCCCCTCCGAGAAGGAACAGGAAGACAAAGAAAAATAACCGGAAGTCATCCAAACAGAACCGGAAGTCTTCCACTTCCTCGTTATCTAGTCTGGACTGTTCAGAACCTGTCAAGACCGATATTTCATCACCGTCCTTCAGAAACAAAGATATCCAGAGTGTATATGATTCTATTTTAGAAGGTTTGTCTTTCAAGTTATTTTTCTTTTCCTTTTGCTTTCATTGCTTTCGGAAAAGACAAGATATAGAATTAAGCATATTGTATTCATGTAGAGAAGAATATATCATTTTTTTCTCGATTTTTTCGGAAGAAAATCCATTTTTTTTCTGTTAACTATTCATTTGTTTTAAGAATTATATATCCGATTTATTGAATTAATTAAGATATTTTTAGGGTGTTTACTCCATGTGTTTCTAGGTAGCTTGATTAAGGACAGAGACACGATCGACCTGGAGTTTCTGAGGCAACACCAAAAGGAATTTCCCAAAAGCAGGCGTATATCTTCAAGTAACTGTGATTCCGTGGAAGCTCAAGGCTCCATTATGGATACAAGGAGTAAGAAAGCGGCTCGTGATATATCAGGTGAATATTTGAATCAATATAAAGACATTCTAGTATTACCCAACAGTCTGAAACAGTTTCATATAAGATAAGTTATCCACACTTCTGACTTTTTATATGTAAAACGATCTTTAATGTTCCCACATGTAATGTAATGTTGGATGGTCACCAATTCCCCGATAGGACGTGAACATGTATTGGGTCACCTGCCCGACCACGTGGGTTTTCTCTTGGTATTCCGATTTCCTACCACTTTAAGACCCTCGCGCGCTTTCATCATGACCAACAAGAGTGATTAATTTAAGCTGAAATAACGTGGATCATAATTGTTGTAAATACAAATAAGTTTATATAATTATATGTAATGTCTGCTAAACATTGCGCTTTCATAAGCTATTCATTTATAACATAAGTTAAATAGTAAACATGGTCGATAACAATCTCGTGTATCTCTTTAGTGATTTGCCCTTTTGGAAGTTCATTGTACTGCAATGCATTGTGCGACGCACAATTCCGAAGATGCACGATATTTTAAGATCTGTTTTGTTTTTTACCGAATTTATATTTAGAGGTGTACGTATAAAATAAACAAAGAAAGCATCACACATACAAAGAAAGAAAACAAGAACGCACAACGCTCAAAACTATTTTTTATATGAGTAATTACATTAGTCCCCATACTTAAGATGCACTCATGAGATTTGATTATTATTCAAGGTGTCCAGATCAATGAAGTTCCACTGTATTGATGATCTAGAAGCGTATTGTTTATCATCTTTATCATGATTGAAGTTCTTCCCTCCTGTCTATGCTCTATGGATAAATATGAAATACGAAATTGAACAAAAGATTAAAGTAATTGTAATGTAAACAAGCATGTTTTTTTTCTTCTTCAATTTACAAGAAATTATGCCTGTAAACTTGCTTGTTATGTTTCCATTTTCTGCAGATGACGTCATCGCGCCGACAACAAAAGTTTATCCGCTCACAGAAAGTCCGACCCTTAGAGGAGAGTTATTGGAACAAAATTATCAATATAAAATTAATGGCAATAAAGAAGATAAGCATCGCCGACCAAGTAGGTCATCAAGCGAAGACAAGAAGAAACATCGGCGAAGTGACTCGTCATCAGATAAAGAAAAATTAGGCCGACCTAACAGGTCCTCTGATGTAGGCAAAGTTAAACCCCGACGACGTAGAACTTCGCAAGACAGAGACAAAAAGAAACATCGCCGACGCAGTTCTTCATCAGACGATGGCAAAATAAAAACTCGCCGGCGTAGCAGTTCATCAGACAAGGACAAAAGAAAAACCCGCCGGCGTAGCAGTTCACCAGACCAAGACAAAAGAAAAACCCGCCGGCGTAGCAGTTCATCAGACAAAGGCAAACGAAAAGCTCGCCGGCGAAGCAGTTCATCGAACAATGACAAAAGGAAAACACGCCGAAGTAGCACTTCATCAGACAAAGACGGAATGAGAAATCGCCGACGAAGCAGTTTATCAAACGAAGGCAAAGAGAAAATTCGCTGGTGTAGCAGTTCATCAGACAAAGACAAAAAGAAAAAGCGTCGACAANAAGACAAAAAACAAATCCGCCGAGGTAAATCTTCTTCAGATGAAGACAAAAAGCAGCCCCGCCGCCGACGTAAATCTTCATCCAGCGTAGACGAAATGAAAACACGTCGACCTTCCATACCATTAGACCAAAATAGTCTGAAAACCCGCCGATGTAGCTTATCATCAGACGAAGAAAAAAAGAACATCCTTTATCCAAATGCAAATTGTGATAAGATAATTAAGAAATCTCGGCCGAGTGTCCCCTTAGATAAAATGGACCAGAATATAGGGAGACCTCCAAAATCGAAGGACGACGAAGAAGAGGAGAACCGCCGACAGAGTTCCTCATCAAACGATGAAAAAAGGGGAAACCGCCGACTGAGTTCATTATCGGACGAGAAAAGAAGGAAGAACAGCCGATCGTTTTCAACATCGGACGAAGAGAGAAAAAAGAACCGCCGACCGATTTCATCATCGGACGAGGAGAGAAAGAAGAACCGCCGATCGAGTTCATCATCAGACGAAGAGAAACAAAAGAACCGACGACCGAGTTCGTCTTCAGAGAGGGACAAACAGAATAACCACCGACCAAGTTCATCATCAGATGAGGAGAGAAGGAAGAACCGCCGATCGAGTTCATCATCAAAAGATGGGGAAAGGAAGATCCGTCGACCGAGTTCTTCATCGGACGAGGAGAGAAGGAAGAACTGCAGACCGAGTTCATCATCAGACGAAGAGAAACAAAAGGATCGACGACCGAGTTCGTCTTTAAAGGGGGAGAAACAGAAGAACCACCGACCAAGTTCATCATCAGATGAGGAGAAAAGGAAGAATCACCGACCTAGTTCATCGTCAGATGAAAATAAAATGAATGACCGCCGACTGAGTTCATCATCAAAGGAGGAGAAAGGGAAGATTCACCGACCAAGTTCAACATCAGAAACAGAAACACAAGAAAAACGTCGGTCGATTTCATCTACGGCGTCGGGAATGGTTCGACAACCAAGTGAACAGACAAAAGATGACCTTTTAGGGGTGTGGCGAGATGACGTCAGGAAGGTCCGACGTCATCAGGGACACTCTGCCATAGTAGCTATAGACTTGGGCACAACATACAGCGGCTATGCCTACTGTTTCACTTCTGACCCCAATCAAGTGTTTATGATGAGGAAATGGGAGGGTGGAGATCCTGGTGTTATCAATGAGAAAACGCCCACATGTTTGCTTCTGACCCCTGACCTCGCGTTCCACTCGTTCGGGTTCACTGCTCGAAACACATATCACGACCTCGAGCCGGATGATGCCAATTCGTGGGTTTATTTCGAAAAATTCAAAATGAGGCTACAACAAGAATCTGTAAGTTGCATTAAGAACAAGTCTGTCTGTCAATTTGATTATAAATCCGGATGTTGCTGCTTTATAAATATCTTACATGCTAGTAAATAGTTTGGCCTATATATGCTATACCTTTTTATTATGTGTAGTCATTTTACAAAAAAGTTCCAAGGCGAGAAATCTAAATTGACAGCTCGTTTCGACTTCTTATTTAATAACAAACTTGAAAGGTATGAAATAATTCATTTATACTTATCCTCAGTGCTTGAATTACAATTATTCATCTAAAACATTTCTAAGCTATATAACTCAAAACACAATGGACAGGTATATGGTGTAAAATAGTATACAGCCTTAACTTTATGATATTAAGCTACTGTCTGTATAGTATATATAGTTTAATGATACATAGTCGCTTTGTTCATTCATGGTTGACGCACTATATTCGGTTGTTTGAGTGAAAATACATTTAATTATATAAGAAAATATTATGTTGGAATTTCTTCCGTCTAGAGATTGTATACCAGTACACTGTATGTCATGGATACTGCGAAAGGATATAAAATATTACAGATTAAATTATATTTTTTAATTATTGTGGGTTTTTTTGCTCTTTTTCTATTTTTTATTTTAAAAGCTTCACAAAAAAAAATTCCAAAGAATATTACTTTGACACAATTTTATATTTATCAAAGATCTTTCCTGGAAACAGAATGTCGATATTATTTATCTCAAGAGAGTATGTATCATTTTGTCTTATTCGATTTTTTTCCATCCTTTTGTGACTTAAGCTGTTACAAGGACACCAACTAACAAACAAATTGTAAAATAAATAAATAAAGAGAGGTCATACTTGTTTCCCCTAGGAATTGGGTACCGACCTCACTATCGGTGCTAGTAATGGCCGACAGGTGAAGGCCTTGTCTATCTTCTCATTGGTGCTCGCTTTCTTCAAAGACCACGCACTACGGGAATTGGGTGACCAGTGTGGCCGAATAGGTAATTTTTAAAACTTGTATAGGATTTTATGGTGATTGATTTTAAAAACTGCTGAAAATATGCAATTTATAAACTCATTTAAAATCATTTTGAGTTAAAATTTCTGTTTCCTCTATATTACAATTGGTAACTCCAGAGGACCTCCGAATACAATAAAATGCTGTCGATCAATAAGAATATCTCCACATTTACATCATTAAAAAGCGAGGAAATTCAATGTATAATGACCCTCTATATTGACAACAACACCACCGGAAGATATCCGATAGATATCAGTATTGCTATTTACGATATTCCTTAATATTTTACCAATAGTATTGACCGAAGACATCCGATGGATACTGACCGTTCCCGCAATTTGGCGGCCATCTGCTAAGCAGTTCATGAGACAAGCAGCATATGAAGTAAGCTACCCCCACCCCCACCCCCACCCCCACACACCTTTTTTTTTTGTTCTGACATACGTTGATGTTCTTTCTACTTCATAAAATTTCGTAAAAATGAACAAAAACTCGAAGGAAGGTTTCGAAAGCTTCAAAGCATCACAAAAGAATGACTGCTATGTTTGTTTAGCTGTAGAAACACGTTTCGCAAAATTACTACATGTACAAAGATACAAATCATTTAAATAGTAGAATTGCGATGATAGATCTGGGCCGACACAAAATTAATGGTGTCAATTTAAATCATCATAATGAACCTTTTAAAAGAGATCTTGAATTTTCGATCGTTCGCTATATTTCCCTGTGCGGTATCTCCTTATTATGAACAATTAACTGAACCTTTCTGATTCCCCATTTAAGGCTGGTCTAGTAGCCAACGATTATCCGGACCAACTGTTGATCGCTCTTGAACCTGAAGTGGCGTCAGTATACTGCCGGAAGTTAAAGCGGCATCAAACTCTGATAGATGTACCACGTCATGCGCCCTGGATGGGACAACCGTTTAAATGTTTGAATAAGGACTCGGCTGTTGATGACCACGTATCCGGTAAGATGCTACGTAACTCATGAATGTGTATGGTCATGTAAAAGAATTCCTGGTATTGAACAACACATTGAACAATTTGGTTTGGATGATCTTATTGTCAGACTGTTTTTTGACAGGTTGGATGTTCAACCATATAAGTTATTGTTGAAAAATATAGATTTAAACTGAAAACGTACTCGTTTGACATTCTTTATGACATTTATAAAATAATATTTCATGCTATGTTAACATTGAATTGATTTGCAGATGTGACATTTTTATCTCGAGAACAGTGGAAATCTCACGAGAGTTTGGAAACGGTCATGAAAGGTAGCATACATGCATGTAGCACAAACGCACGCGCATGCTCACGCATGCAGGTAGATGCACATGTGAAATGAATTCACTGCATGCCTGAACTGAAATGATATTCATCTATGTCACCAATTATAATAAAAAGAAATGCACGATACCACGGCACACTACGGAGTTTTTGTCAAATGTACACACGTGTTAGAGGTACACAGTATACCTGAAACCCTTTTTTCAAATATTACCTGTGACGAACTGGTCTCTTCCTTTCTTCTAACTTGACCGGGAATACGTGGTTCAAACCATATTAGTCCCCAGTCTAAAGTGCGTCCCTGTATTGGAGACCCTAACACATCTTTTTCAGATTCGAGGAAAATGATAGGCATGTTGTGTCCTACTTTATGACTGAAGGTGGCACGGTATTCTTCGCACCCAATCCATATTATGCTTAGAACGAAGGGAAATAACTTTTATAAATAGCAATGGGAGACAAACTGGTGTACGGATATGGACTATCATATGAAAAAGAGTTTCCAGAAAATGGACAGTAGTATAGCACAAGGAACCCTGGGATATATTGATAGAACACGTCACTTCCTTTACGATTGATACACACGTCATTGATGTGTGTGGTTTAGACCAAATGTTGTCTCGCATAGAACAAAACTGATCTGCTGACTATGTTGTCTTTATTTTTTGTAATCTATATTTTTTTTTACATTGAAGCAGTTCATGTTGAATTTTGTCTCATGTCCAGCTTAATTCCTCATCTCATGAGATCGACCAATGTAATGTAAAATCCTTTTGTTTCAATTAAAAACGTTCATTTACCTGGAAATTGCATAAGTCAACCATCAGATGCTACTTATACTTGAGATAAAGCAAGTCTACGTGTAAATTGTATGTTAATGATTCTCGAACCATTTTTAACACTATAACTAAGCATTGGAAACTGGCGTTTTCCCCCGGCGTGCTGTGTCAATTCAGAAAATAAAACCATACCTTACGGACTTGTACGAAAATAAATAAAATCAAGATGCAATAAAAGAGATATGCATTTACAATCAATAACAGTGTTCTGAGTGTTTAGAGTTAGGATAGACCGGGATTCGAACCCTGTACTTCAGGTTGTTGTCGCTTTACTATCGCTCTGACTGATTAATCTATGTAGTTAACGAGAGAGTCCTGACACAACTGTTCTAGGTATAGTCAATAAGAAATTAAAGGGAGGTAACCGTTTATATGAACATATAGTCCGTTGTTGAATGTCCATCGACATTGACCACAGCATTTTATTTTGTGAAGGTGTGAGGTACATGGTGGTGGACTGTGGTGGAGGGACAGTGGACATTACAGTTCATGAACTGGACAGCTCTGGACATCTGGGCGAGATATACAAGGCCAGCGGTGGAGCGTACGGGTCTGTCGGTCAGTAGTTTGAATTCAGAAGTAATTAATATTTGTTTGTTTGTTATGGTGCAATGAATAAAGAGGGAGAGAAAACAACGGGAAAAGGTTTTTTTCGAATTTTGAATCCCGGTTTCCCACTTTACCATAAAACAACTATTAATTATATCTATTCTACCACATCGGTAGCACGTGATTCAGTGTCTTCATAGATAATTTAATTATTTACATTAAGCTGTTCATGGTTCAGTTTGTTTGCGACACATGCTGAAGTTATGCAAGTAGGTCTACCACATCAATGTAGTTAGTTGATAACAAACTGAATGGTATCTTTTAGTGAAGCGTCTGAGAGTAAAAGAGAAAAGATAGGATTAGAGGATACAAAGGAATACGGTAAGCAATTCCAAAAGTCCGGCGCTGGTTCCAGGAAAACAATCCAAGAAGTCGTCTACTCAGCGCTCGGATCGAGCACCAATAGTACTAGACATCTCATCAGAATGTCATCCTTTTATTTTCTGTTGTAACTAGAACAATTGTTAATATATTTTTGGAAATATGAATGTTTGGAAAACCTGATATGCTTCTAGGAATGTTGCCCTGTTGTAGTTAGTCTTCCTTTTCACAGGTGTTGACCGCGCCTTTGTGACGTTGCTGGTCAGTATATTCGGACACGTCTTCATTGACCAGTACAGACACAAATGCCCTGCAGGTTGGATTGATCTCATGATGAATTTTGAAGCCAAAAAACGCTCCATGTTCCCCTACAAAGCATCGCCCCTTAATATCTCCCTACCGTTTTCATTCATCAACTTCTACAAGAAAGCCCACAAGCCGTTGGTAAGAACAGAAACAAACACTTTATATTTAAACAAGTGAACAGAAATTTATAAAACGAACAACATTTGGTTGAAAACAAACGAAACAGTACGTTATAATACAAACTAACTGTTATTCATAGAACAAACGAAACGAACAGGAAATTACGGAACGAATGAAAAAATAGTTCATGGAAAAAATAAACGAATGGTAATTTATTGAACAAACGAAGAATAATTCATGGAACAAACAGAACAATAATTCATCAAAGGGGCAAAGCTAATAATTAGCCAATTCACAGCGTAATTATAGTTGATGAGGGGAGAGAAGGCGTTTATGAACGATAAAGGAACAAACTGAATACTGAAATGACAGATTTTGCCAAATGAAACTGACGAACTTTGATCAGTCCTGGAAGGAAAAGGCAGAATGTAAATCATACAGAAAGGATAAATATAGTAATTTATGCCAAATTGCTTACACAATACAATGAAGTTTAGTCAGAACTAAAAGGGGGGGAAAAAGGAAAGAAAATGTAATTCGTACTGGAAGGTCTAAACGATTATATAATCCTTGACCCGTGTGATCCGGAGGTTAACAGCGATTCGGTTTATTTATTTGAATACTAAGTTTTATCCAGTTAACAACCGAAAATATATTGTAAACCAAAATGTCACACATAATAATAGTGTTATCTTTCTATTACAGCAGGGGAGTATTGAACACGTGATACGGAAGTTCCACGACAAAGATGTACAGTGGTCACCACAGGGCATGCTCAGACTAGCCCCGTACGCCATGTTCCGTCTGTTCGTCCCAGTCCTCGACAAAATCAAGTCAGCTGTTGGGGACGTGCTTAATAATCCTGGTGCTCGAGGTAGCTGGCTCACTAATATCCCCCACACAGAAATTTCGTTCACACAATTGAAGAGATCGAATTCCTACACCGAAACTGGATTCATTTCTCATGCATTGTAGAATTTTAAGTAGTAGCTACATTTGAAAGTGTCATCCAGTCAAACACTTCTTTATCTTTAATTAATTTCAAAGATAAACTAGATACTGAATAACGAAATTAGGCTTCCTCATGATCATAATAATAATAAAACACAAAATAAAATAAGAACAAACTTAAAAAACCCAATGAGGAATTGTTCGTTTTCTTTTATACTCCATCATCTGTGTTTGCAGATCTCAGATACTTGTTCCTGGTAGGAGGGTTCGCGGAGTCCGCCATCTTGCAACACGAGATCAGAAAGGAGTTTGGTGAGCTCGTGAATGTTGTGGTACCTTCCGGGTCATCTACGGTCATCCTGAAAGGTGAGAGGTCATGAATAGTTGGTCGACAATTTTGTTGTTGTAAATTGTCACCATTTTTCTTTTTCTTTTTCTTTTGATACAGGTATTTTGTTACCATTATGATACGTTTTCTAAAATTAAATATGAAGATATGACAGTGGTTTGCTTTTAACTAACAGCAAACCTTTTCATGTCGAAGTTAATAAGACCATGGACAGCAGGAGAGTCGAGACAACCAATGTCGTAATAACGAGGAAATAAAAGAATATTGTGAACTGTCTAACCAAAATTCAAGTTTTAAACCGTTGGATTTCACAAGCATTGAAGATATAACACTGTAATCTTGTCAGAGATACAATTCCTTTGTGAACTGCAAAACTTTGACATTAGCAAAAAAAATAATAATAATGTATATCATGATATTGTAATAGTCATACAAGTTACGTTTCCACATGCAGGGGCAGTCCAGTTCGGCCTTCACCCTGAGATAGTGGCGGTGAGGAGGTCCACGCAAACATACGGCGTGGGCATCCTCAACAAGTTCGACTCGGATAAGCATGTGGATGATAAGAAAGTGAGCAGGGAAGGACAGGATTGGTGCACTGACGTTTTCGATACCTTTATTGCAATTGGCCAGCCTGTTGCCGTGGGTGACGTCGTTCTGCGCAGTTATACTCCAGCGCAACCTGACCAAAAGGTCATCAAAATTAACATTTACTCAAGTGACGTGTTACTTCCAAGATATGTTACAGATGCTAAGGTGCGAAACTGCGGCTCTCTTACGCTCGACATCTCTGAAATAATGTCTGATGCCATTCCAAATACAAGAGAAATACAAATTCGAATGCACTTTGGAGACACCGAGATCAAAGTTAGTGCATTAGATACTTCAACTGGTCGATACGTGCACGTTGCCATCGATTTTCTACATGTTTAGTTTCGTATTCTGAGGACGTATTGGAGACAACATTTTACCGGCAAGTTAGCGTAGTGATGCTGTAAAAGTTGTTTTTCGCGGGGTTCGATTTTTCGTGATTTCCGCGGTAACATTGTTTATGCGAAAAACATGTCTTAAGAAATGGAAGTCAAGACTATCATAGCAGTGTTGACATCATCAATATACACTATTCGTGCTCTTTGCAATCATAGTTACATTTCTTTCATGTACATAAATGTTGAGATCATCCAATCATTATGTATGAAAAAAACCAATATCAAAATCACGCCGAGATAATTACGGACAAGAAAACTGGTGTGAACACGCGGGATATACCTTGTATTTAACAATGATTGGGATCCCCTTTACCGATAACTCGTGTAGGTTTTCTTACAGCGAACTCGGGTTCAACGAGTTTTATATTGGACTGTAGTGTCATATTTTTTGAGAAAACGGTTGTAGATAGTACCAAACACAGTGTTAAATGAAATATTTCACGAAACACAACAAAAATTGTTTCTAATTCTTTTTTGGCTCAAAATGTCGTTGGCTACCAAAACTATCACTCCATTGATAACCGATTGATAGTCATATCAAATGGTTATTTCTCAATTCAAAAAGATTGTGTAAGTCGCCCCATTAGTTTAAGTGAAATGAAAGATTCGTCATTTCAATTTCCCTATGATTGTCACATCAAACCACTTAAACATTGTCATGAGAACTGTACAATTATTGAGAAAGTTCCTTCGTATTAACGGGTAAATGTTATACAAATTACATGTTGGCTACGGAAGATTTCCTCTTACAGTTGACTCTTAAGAGTTTAAGTACCTAAAGATGAATGTATATGTTTACAGTTTATATTAAGAATATCAGTTCCTAGCGATGAACGTATATGTTTACAGTTTATATTAAGAATATTTAGTTCTTAGAGATGAACGTATATGTTTACACTTTATATTAAGAGTATTAGTTCCTAGCGATGAACGTATATGATTACAATTTATATTAAGAATATAAGTACCTAAAGATTAACGTATATGTTTACAGTATATATTAAGAGTATTAGTTCCGTATATGTTTACAGTTTATATTAAAAATATTTAGTTCTTAGAAATGAATGTATATGTTTACAATTTATAAAGAATATTTGTTTTTATGGATGAACGTTAATTTTACTATAAGAGTAACAAGCTATTGGAAATGAATACAACTATGTATTGAATGTATCATTCTTACTGAAAAACATAAACATATTCCCAGATATTATATTCGTTTCACACTATTAAATTATGTTAATTCCTTTTTTGAATTAATACAAATTTCGCTCAGCATCTATGTCATCCTCGATATCCAGGGTTTACGCTCACTTTCGCTATCTACACCCCTGAAATATGTCATAGTAAAATTGAAGGATCAGTCAGTGTGCGCCACCTTGTTAAAGAGACAAGAAGACTAGTTCTAACCTTTGATGTACATCAAAAGAACCTCGCGGTCAGGTAACGGTAAAAATGTACAGGCTTTGAAGTCGGGCATCTCTCCTTTGTAATCTTCAAAGGACATGTATCAGCCTAGCGATTGGTCAGTTATTTTTACCTGAAACCAATCAAACAGCTACCTTCGTGCCTTCGATTTTGTCATGACATATTCCAGGGGAGTAGAGAGCGAAAGTGAGCGTAACCCCTGGATATCGAGGATGAATCTATGTAGCTTTCTGAAATGTTGATGCAAACATTTCATTCTCTAATTCAACCTTCCTCGATACTCGAGGGGTTACGCTCACTTTCGCTCCCTGCACCCCTGGAATATGTCATTACAACAACGAAGGCTTGCAAATTGATTGGTTTTCAGGTAAAAAAAAACAACCTGACCAATCACTAGGCCGATACCTGCGCTTAGAAGATTACAGAGGAGCGACACACGACTTCAAAGCCTGTCAATTGTACCGTTACGCGGCCGCGCAGTTCTCTTGATGTTCACCAAAGGATCAAACCTGTTTTACTTGTATCATCTACACGATGACGCATATAGAACCTTCGATTTGGTCATGACTTATATGCCAGGGGTGCAAAGAGCGTAAGTGTTTATGTCCCCCGGAGTATCGAGGTAGTAACTGAACCTTGTTTTGTTTATGTATGTGTGTTGCGTGTATCGTTTATAGCGTAATGAGTGTTCAATAAAGTTCTGCTTTTTCCAGTTCTGACATAAGGTTATAGATAACGATTAAAGGACCCGGTATCTCAATTAAATGTAGTCAATATATAAAAAAAATGGAAATAAGTGTCAAACCACCCATACATCATATACCTCGTCATGTTATTCTTTATGACCAATCAGAGACTGTCTTATTCGTAAAGAACGGTCCCGTTAAACCAATCAAAATCCTCTATATTATTCCTTGTGTATTACTTACATGATTGGCAGGTGTTAATTAGAAAATAAAGATGACAAATAGCACAGTAGTTTTATTTTAGACGAAAGACTTACAATTAGTTTTTGTCTTGGAACTAAAGAACGGACTCCTGTAAGTCTATTTTAAGGTCCCTTGGTCGGTACAGCAATGTTCTGTTTATTACTTACGAAAAATCTAATGCAAACGTATGGTCGAAATTTGGCTTTTGGTGCTCCTAATATGATATGAGTAAATTTCATTAATTGCAAATCGAATTAAACCATTGAAAAATATTCAATTCTACCGTTTCGAACACTAAACTAAGCACATTGCATTTTAAGTGGGAATTATTATGAAACTTTGTTTCAATATTTAATACATTGTCAATTACGACAGGGGAACGAAAAATAGTTGTCTTATGAATATAAATATATGTTTTCGTCTTAATTGAAGCAAATTACTTATGATTGAGATATGTCCCCTGAACGTATATTATCATTCGAATTGTGGAGGAGGGAGAATCGGATTTTTTTTTAACAAAAAATAAAACCTTCGTTGCTTTTGGATTCTTTAATGATTGACATTTTAGACTGAATGTTGTTTCAAATGATTTTGTGGGGTCAACATTAAGTATCGGTAAAATTCACGAATGTTATGATTATTTTAAAATTGAATTTAGAAGAAAAATAAACTGACAACTACTTTAATATAAATGTAAAGTAAAACTATGCAGAATTCATTCTGTCACTTTTACACTGTTTTCAGATAATATACAAAGGAATGTTGCTTGATTGATTTTTCATGATGAAAATGTAAAATTGATAAAGGACGTATGAAGGTAAAATTTGTCGCACAAAAACCAACAAATAAACAAAGCTGAACAAATTAAACATTAATTTATGACGTATGTATAAAAATATTCTGTGTTGATATTGACCATTACTCCCCATAATAAACAAACGAAGCACAAAAGAGTTGATATAATTTGTAAAGAGTATCATTTTACATTTTTTCTATTAAAACGAAAGGAATGACATCAGTTTTCCTTTTCGAAATTGGTAACGGTAATTAGCACCCCCTGTCTAACTCCTTTTTTCTATAGAAACTACTTTGTAATAAAATAAAGGAAGCATACACAATTTTTTCGCTTTTTGAAAAATGAAAATATTTGTTATACAAGGTTTACAAAGTTCAGAAGAATTACTATGATTCTTCACATTATTCTATGATCAAGAAATACATCAACATTTTAATTGACTTTACTAAAAGCAACTTTGAAATAATAATATCAATAATAAATCACTTTGAATGAAAATTCAGGCTTTCGCTTTTCTCATGTGATAAAAAATGACCATATCTTATAAACTAAAGTAGATATTTTTCTGTAAATTGATGGTTAACAATCGGTTTAAGGGACATAACTCATTTATAAGGAAGTAATTGAAGAAATCAGATACTTTTGCCACGTTAAACACGACTTTTTGACCCCCTGCCATAATCAGGAAATTGTTTTTAATATATTTTCCTGTGATATGTTTTTTCGTGTATTTTACATATGGTTGAATAACTTCCGTTTGGATATAAGTGTGATACATTTGGTCTGGGCAGCTCAATCAGTTACTGTGAGAGTATACCAATCTGAAAAATCGGTGATTGGAATCTCGGTCTTGCTTCGCTGAATTTTTTACACTTAGAACTTTTTTTGTTGATTATATTTTGTTCATTGCATCTTTATTGATTTTCATAAATGCCCCGCGATATATTACTTCCGGTTCTATTGTCGAGGCTATAGTGTCTTTGCGTATTGCAGAGTTATCTTCTCTTGGGAGCAGGTATTGATTGTTACGTCATTGGTTTGTGCGAGAAAATTACGTCGTTTTCTCAAAAATTGATGACGTTATTCTCACAAACAAGTGACGTAACAATCAATACCTGCTCCCAAGAGAAGATAACTCTGCAATACGCAAAGACGGAATAAGCTAGTAAAGAAAAAACAAAACAGGTTCCAATACTTAGTTACAGTTTTGGCAGTATGACAAGGATCCCTAAGTAATTTACCCCTACCAATGTGAAACCACAAAAAGTCATTTCGATCGATTTTCTGCATGGATTACAAGATATTTACCAGTTATACTATGGCGTACCACACAATGTTTGGAGAAGTATTTAAAGTTCGCTCTATATCACATGATAACCTTTAGTATTCAATGGCGTAGCTACTTTGTACTCATTAAGCTATGACGTATAACACAACGTTTGGTGTAGTTCTTATTCCGTCTTTGCGTATTGCAGAGTTATCTTCTCTTGGGAGGAGGTATTAATTGTTACGTCACATGTTTGTGAGAGGAACGTCATCAATTTTTGAGAAAACGACGTAATTTTCTCACACAAACCAATGACGTAACAATCAATACCTGCTCCCAAGAGAAGATAACTCTGCAATGCGCAAAGACGGAACAGTTGTTTCTATATAGCATGATAACCTTAAGTATTAAACGACGTAGCTAAATAGGTACGCATTAAGCTATGATGTATTACACAATGTTTGGCGACGTCCTTATATTTCTTTCTATATAGCATGCTAATAATCCTTAACATTTATTTGATGATATAGCTAAATAGGTACGCATTAAGCTATGACGTATTATCATGTTGATGCAGTACTCAATATAGTTCTTTGTATATAATATGATTACTCTCGAAGCTTTTTGATGATACAATATAAATACTTGTACCCATTAAACTTAATCGTCTTACTGTGTGTGGTTCATCTTATTTTTAAAGTAAGTTAAATACAAATACAGTAATTGTGTGATTGTTGTTTTGGTAAATAGATAAATCATCGAGTACGTTCAGTTTATCACGGAATTAGATTAGAAGCTATCTAAGTCCGTGATTATATTTGCAATATGAATATCTATATTAAGGAATGAAATGGTATTACTATATTCTTACCTCTGCATAAGCAAGACACACTTTTACCTCATACGGTACTGTATAGACACGTGTAACTTTCATGCCAGCATTCCTGATCATCAGCGACCTGTAGTTCGGGAACTACATTTTTCCAGACTAGGAAGTACACGAAAACTAATCGTTTAAGTTAAATGGTTCAGTTCATCTTTTTGACTGACGTTATATGTGAAGCATGACGTCACAATATTATAAACGGTATCACGAAAAGAACAATTTGATCACTGGAAGCCTGTCTACCGTCCAGGTGCAGTCGTAACTATCATTGTTTTACGGAAATTAGCAAAGTCTGCTGTGCTTTCTTTTCAAAGAGATCTTTTGTTACACTATATCTTATCTGCTCTTTATAAAAACCTTTGTGTTGATTTAATTGTTATTTACCAGAATTCTGGAGAGGGAGTTGGAGAAAAAGAATCAACCATGTGGGATAAAGGGATATTCTAACATCATTTTCGGATATAACTCCCAATGATAACCTATGGTACAATTTCCATATAACGAATACCTAGATTTTTAGCGTAATAGTCACCTTGGCCAATTGAATTGTAATAAATCACAAAATGACACGTTATTTTGTGTGTGTGGTCATAAGTGAAGTAGAACAGATATAACGGGCACGAGGAAACCTATTGTTTATACCAAAAATACTGATAATTTCTGTGCGTAACCGAAAAATACTTAGAAATCTAGCACTGGTAAATAACAAACATCTAAGATATATATGAATCGGAATTATCTTAATTGTTTTTTATTTGTAAGAAGTTTTGATGAATTAAATCTGTTTATAACAATGCTTTCTTACCAACCATTGTCTTAGTTAAAACGTGACGTCATTCGGAGGGGATCTGACCAACTGAAGACGTCATGGAAAATCATAGGTTTTGCCGGAAGCGGGGATATTTTATTTCAATTGAATATTTCCCTGAGTGAATACGGTGTTTTCTGGTCGATGAGACAGCTCTTTTACATTGACCGCGCCGACAAAATGCTGGTTCCTTTGCTGGAATTAATTCTATTGACGGTATTGTTGCAAAAGACATCAGGGGACGCGTTCAATTGCTCATTTCATAATGCAGTCAGAATCAAAAGAGGTCCTCATACAGTGACTTTAACATATAATATTTCGGTAATATTTGGCAAAAGTTTTCGGAACGTGACAATTAATGTCGATATCAAGTCGACACAATCACCAACGTAACCGTAATGTTGATGTCTCATTTCAAATGGTTGCCAGTGGGGAAAAACCTGAATACAATTAAAAAGTAATACGTTTTGGATTTATTCAAATATCACATTTAACAGGTAAACTCTTCATCGAACAGTCGTTATATGGATTTAGCAAAATATAAAAATAAAGCATCACAAAGCATCAATTAATAAGATATTATGCAACATAGTCTCGCACCAGTATCACAATAACTAAATTTTAGTGTAGTTACTTTCAGTATTATTGGTGGTATGTTAGAATCGGCAACCTTTGTAATTATCATAACTTCTAATATTTCTGCGACAGTTACAACCAACTGTGTCCAACTTCAAATGACCTCTTTTTTTTAATTTACAAAATAACTCGCGAACATTTTTCAAAATACATTTCAAACCCCCGAGATAAAAGGCGAGCTGAGAACCTTTTTGATAATACGCATTGGACAAAAATGTGTGGACCCCTAACTAATGTATATATACGTACATTGTACAAAAATGTATGGACCGCTAACTAATGTATATATGCGTACATTCATTGTACACAGTTTCTAAGGATATATAACAAATCAATTTGAAAGCAACATACAAAAGCTAAAACAATTTGTGACATGGATTGTAACCACAAGAGCTAGCAAATCATTCATCATGAAAACCGAGTTTACAACAACTCTTTGTTCCTTTCCATTTAAAGCTAGTGAACGAGTTTACAACAACTCTTTGTTCCTTTCCATTTAAAGCTAGTGAACGAGTTTACAACAACTCCTTGTTCCTTTCCATAAGCTAGTAAACAAGTTTAATTGATTGGGCAAATACTGTTATGTAGTTAAAACCGTCGTGTTATGCCAGTAAAGCACATTCTAATGTCATAAAGCAAAATATGGGGAATGGTCACCAGTTAAAACACTTATCGAATCGCGTTCAAAAATACAAAAATATAATAACCTATCTAGTTTTCATACTGTTATTAACATCCGTTTTATGACAGGAAAAATATTGAGAATGGGCGACATTCATCAGGGGCTGTCTGGTAAAGACATGTTGGTAATACAATGTCAGTTTTATAGTCGGGGAATTTAAAACAAATACGAAACCCTCAAAATTTCTTCAACACTTAAATGAATTACTATAAAATTTGTTTTGTTCGTGGGGCTCTAATTTTCGCGATTTTCGTGATGAAATTCTTCCGCGAAAATGACAACCCGCTTAAACTATATTCATTGTATCAGCCTTTCTAAATATTTTCTTTCATTGATAAGATGTGACTTATAGATATTCAATAGCTATATAATCGTACAGTTGGCTGTGAAATATATTGAATGACGTAATTTGTTCATGGAATGGTTTACATTAAATGTTATATCAGCAAGCGTTTTGTTAATAACTGGAGGTAACGATTTATGTTTTAAAAACATTCAAGGATTTCCTAAAGTACCCAAGGGTAGTTCCACACTCGTTTGAAGAAAATCATCAACAAAGTCGTGTGTTCATGTGAAAGTCCGTTTGAAATTAGAAACTGGGAAAGTAGTATATACAGTGATATAGTAAAAACAAAAATTCAATAAATGTGATAACAGCAATTAGGGAATTATCCAAACAAATTATAGATTATTCCCCCAGTGACACCGGGCATTATAGAAGTATTGCGATCACATACTGTACCTAGGAGTTGTAGTAGTATTGATGTTTGTGATCACATACTGTACCTAGGAGTTGTAGTTTGTGATCACATACTGTACCTAGGAGTTGTAGTTTGTGATCACATACTGTACCTAGGAGTTGTAGTTTGTGATCACATACTGTGCCTAGGAGTTGTAGTTTGTGATCACATACTGTGCCTAGGAGTTGTAGTTTGTGATCACATACTGTACCTAGGAGGTGTAGTTTGTGATCACATACTGTACCTAGGAGTTGTAGTAGAATTGATGTTTGCCATCACATACTGTACCTAGGAGTTGTAGTAGAATTGATGTTTGCGATCACATACTGTACCTAGGAGTTGTAGTAGTATTGATGTTTGCGATCACATACTGTACCTAGTATCATATCATGAGATACTTTGTCACTCATATCCGTTAAAATTGCAAATATATCAATTAAATATTTACACCAACAATATACAATTTTCCAGAGAAATAGTGTTTACAAGCGTCTACAAACACATTCAGTTTCAAATGAGATATCGTTTTGCGAATTTGATCACAAGTTCAAATAAAATGAGAAAAAACTTTAAGACATATAGAAATACATGTATACAAGATGTATGTACACCAATAGCAAATAATGCAGCCTCAAGTATAATCACAGAAATATTCCTGAAAATTGAGTGTTCAACAATTATTATAAAAGTAACATGTGACGTAAATAACTGATCAAATAACTGATCGCACTGCCAAATCCTTGTGTAATGTAGCAAATAGATTGTTGTAGTACTATTAGAGCGAAAGTGGAAAAGTTGACCTAACCTGTATCACATTTATTACATTAACACTATTTTTAAGCACGCAACATGTGATGTACGTAAACAAAAGCGAGCCGAACTGTTAAGACAGGTGAAATACAGATTCCCTCCAACAGGCCTATCGGATTTTCATTTGTACAATCAAACCGTTTCTGTTGTTAATGCTATTTTACTTGGTTTTTTGTAGTTTTCAATGCATATATTTACACCTTTTTGCTTATTTCTATGAACTTGTCTTTGCTGTCTTAACGTCTCCAAGTGACACTCTTGGATCATCCTCGATATCCAGGGGTTACGCTCACTTTCGCTCTCTGCACCCCTAGAATATGTCATAGCAAAATAGAAGGCACTAAGATAGCTGTTTGATTGGTCTCAGGTAAAACAAACTGACCAATCGCTAGGCTGATACCTGTCCTTTGAAGATTACAAAGGAGAGATGCACAACTTCAAAGCCTGACTAATTTAGTCGATAGTTTCGAAAATTCAAAGCGTGGAATTTACTCACCGGCTGGTGTTTTATTTAACATAAGGAGCAGAGACAAACCAGAGTCACAATTTATTTTGGTAAGTGTGAACTGTTTTATGCCTTTTCTAGCTACCATTTGATAAGTTCTGACATTATATATACAGGGTTAAAACGTTAAAGTTATAAATTCTTTGGCGTGACACACACATCAAAAATGTTTTGATGAGGATAATATTGTCAAGTTTGGGATTTTCTAAAAGTTCGCGGCACAGCTGGCAAGTTCTGCAAGTGACACTTATCACGTTGTGAATTAAGCCTCCTTCCAAACGAACATGGGCGCCATCTACTACTGAGTACACAAGGCGAGGTTGGTTGAATATGTCGTTTCCGAGATAGACCTACAAGTTTCCGGAACAAACCTCACATGATTTGGCAGTCACGTGGTACATAAGAGGGCATGTATACTTCCAGTATGAAGGTAAATCAGTATCTAGCCTACTTTGTCAAAGCAAAAGATTGGTAAATTTGGACGAAAATATACAAAATTTTACATCGTTCATTAAAAGGATATCTACTGACTAGAACCCTCTTTTTTAAACATGCAGTCTGAAATCGTATACCAATGTTTTTGCATAACGTTAATGTGAACGTCAGATTTAAGAGTTAACCGGAAATATACATATCCCTTTTCCCCCTATCACTTGGCATGTTTATCTAAATTCTGGTCAAATCCGGAAGGAAAAGGAATCCGAAAACGACGTATTATTTGAAGTTTTTGTAAGATGGATGATGGAGATAAGGTTGCATCAGTGTCACTTCACAGTTTGGTATGTTTACCATGTGATATTCATACATAAGTTCCTCTAACGAATCAGCATGAGGCCCATCTCTCTTCAGGAAGAATTGGTCTTTCTGAAAAAGAAAAAAAAATAGGACCATTATTTGCAAACTAACAATATTCATTGAATTCAAAGCCATATTTTTCTCATGAATACTGATCATATGCAGCATTCCTTCACATTTGAATAAAGCCCCAGGACGTTTTACTTTGTTCCTCGTATCATCATTCTAGAAACCGTGAATTTCATAAGAAGTTGTCGGATTTGAAGAAATTTAGCATAACCGGTCGAATTTGTGAAAATCATATATTTTAGTGTTAATGAAAAGGATGTTTTGGTATTTAATTATCCAAGATAATTGATTATTTATATTAGAACGATGACTGATTTTCCAATATGATTCAATACTTGTTTCATAAATCATTTATCCTGTAACAGGAAAGAGAATATTGTGTTTCCACTGTGAATCGAACCCTCGATCTCCAGGTTTCTAGTCGGACACTCTACCACTGAGCTAAAGGGAAATTCACCGCTAGCTCGAAACTAGAAGGCGACCTTAATCCTATGTATAATTAAAACCTGCCACACTACTCCACCCTTTTAAATGTGTTCACCCTCCATCACCACAACCCAGGTTCTAACTCCCAGTCACAACAGGGAGGGCCACGGACACCATTTGTAACAGGCAAGAGAATAGTGTGCTTCCACTGGGGATCGAACCCTCGATCTCCAGGTTCCTAGTCGGACGCTCTACCACTGAGCTAAAGGGAAGTTCCCTCTAGCTCGAAGCTAGAAGGTGACCTTAATCACAATTAAAACCTGCCACAATCCTATTATCTGACAAATATGTTCTATGTATGTTAGATATAAGATTTAAATGTATGTATATTAACAGAAGAAATTGCATTGATAACACTATGAAAGCAATTGGATCAGTGATTTTTACGCCTCTCGTCTCGCCTTGTCTAAACAAATGAATGCCGTAAGAAGTAAACGTGAACATAACGGAAGCTTTTTTCTAGGAAGGTGATTTGTAAGAAAGATACAAAACTTCAATGGTGTAAATATAACGAAATACTCATGTTCAGTTTAATAATAGCTACAATGTTTGAGTGTAATTATACTGCGGTATAGTTGGTAATTTTCGCTGGGAGGTTAATTTCGCTTTATTTGCGGTCACCAAAGATAGCGCTAAATTAAATAACTAGCGAATATCAAAGGCATGTTTATCCTTTTAATGCCGAATAATGACGATAAAACAACAACTCAATATCGTAGTTTGCATTATTTTGATAACACAGTTGATAAATAAATCCCTTCACCTATATACAAAGGTATCCTTGAGAGCCCAAATTTTCTATCTACCGGTATCAATGATGCACGAAATTTAATCCCCGCGAAGAATTTCTGATCAGGACAACCACGAAATTAACAACAACAAACTTTAACATTCAAAGCTGTTTGTTCGCATTGTAATGTAACTAAATTGCGTTCATACCATCATGAATGTTAAAAACGTCATTCAATGCCTATGTAGCATCACCCCTTCCACTGTGACGTCATAAGTAATAAACTTGTGAAAAAATGTCAGTTTGAAAATAATCATATATAATATGACATCAAACTTCAATGAATATAGACATAAATAGATCATGGAATAACGAAATCAAGAACAAGATTAAACATGATTAACGCATAAATACTTACCTCTTGCTGGATTTGATATTTCTTTAAACTTTTTTCTGCATAGACAAGTAAAACCTATAAGAATTAAAAACAAAATACAGAATGTAAGGCACATAAATATATCAAATGATAATATGAGATGATTTAAGCACCGTAATATTACTCTGTACGTTTTGTACATTTTGAGGTGATTAAAACTGTTTCTTTTTAAGTCACTGCTATGTAAGTACAAAGTCATACACTGGTACAACATTGTGGGTTATTGATTCAGCTTAATTTCTGTACTGAATATATTGAATGAAAACATTCCATATAGAGGTATATAACTGTGAAAAATGAAATGTCAAACATCGAATATATCAAATTGTCAACATGAAATTGGTTACGGCCCCCACCACACCTCTCAAATAAAAACAAAGCACACACAGCAGAAGCTACCGGTATTAACTGAAGAACAGACGTGACGTCATACACCATTTTGGAAAAGAAGGCGTTTCCTGCACCACACTTGGCACCCGTCATCAAGCCACAGGAAATGACGTAGAACACCAACGCTCTAAGGAACAGTAGGAAAGGCTTTAATCAAGCTTAACACTGAAATCTCACATCTCGAAACAAGTCTTGTTGAAAACCTTAAATATCATTGGCGTATATTGCAGTTTTTGTTTCGGTAGAAAACCCTGTGTAGTTGGTCGCCATTTATAAATCATATATGGATGATAATTGAAAAGACCATATGGACCAGGGAATGCTTGCTTTGTTTGGCTAACGTTAATGTTTTAATAGGTGTTTCATTTCTGCGAAATTCTATTTTTAAGTCACAGGGTGGCTGACACTAGCTGGTCTACCATTTCTTGAGGTTGACCTTAACCATGTAGCTGGACTACCAGTCCTCGAGATTGACCTTGACCTTGTACCTGGACTACCAGTCCTCGAGATTGACCTTAACCTTGAAGCTGGACTACCAGTCCTCGAGATTGACCTTGACCTTGTAGCTGGACTACCAGTCCATGAGATTGACCTTGACCTTGTAGCTGGACTACCAGTCCTCGAAGTTGACCTTAACCTTGTAGCTGGACTACCAGTCCTCGATATTGACCTTAACCTTGTAGCTGGGCTACCAGTCCATGAGATTGACCTTGACCTTGTAGCTGGACTACCAGTCCTCGATATTGACCTTAACCTTGTAGCTGGACTACCAGTCCTCGATATTGACCTTAACCTTGTAGCTGGACTACCAGTTCTCGATATTGACCTTAACCTTGTAGCTGGACTATCAGTTCTCAAGGTTGACCTTAACCTTGTAGCTGGACTACCAGTCCTCGAGGTTGACCTTGACCTTGAAGCTGGACTACCAGTCCTTGAGGTTGACCTTAACCTTGTAGCTGGAATGTATTCTGACACGGTTTACATGAAATATCAGTTTAAAATCCCCCGTGGTAACAAAAGGTGCAAGGAACAATTTGTTTTGCTGATTTTTTAGCATTTGTTTCTGTCCTGCTCCTTCTGCCTGTTTGGCCTGTAGTGCCACAGATGAGGGTAAGATGGACGAAATGGATATACGGTACAGTAAATGTTTATTTGGTTCGGTTTTCTGCATTGACAGGTGTTTCTTCACTTCCTATTTCTTGTGGATTTTTCATGACAATAGGACCTATCAAACAAGCTCTGTAGTATCAATTCAGAAACTAGTATGACATGTTAACTCCATAAACAGGCGATAATTGTATATTACTATTGAAGAAAGGGAAGATTAATAATATTCATTCTGTGCGACACACACCATCTTAGCTTTAGGAGATATATAGACGTTTTTTTAATGTACATGTATACCTACCTTGCCTCTTCTGCCATCACGAACTAAGAATGTGCCTTCTGTTTCAAGCTTCCTAATTATCCTGTAAAATGTCATAATCAATGACTGAATTAATTGCTTTGGAAATAAAAACCAAACACAAAACAAACAAACAAAACCAAAAGCCCCTCCCCCTCCAAAAAGTAAAGAAATAAAAAACAACAAGAGGCCCATGGGCCTTAACGGTCACCTGATATATTTATACAGAGAGTTGATTTTGTTTTTAACATGAACAGAAATATTATTCAAAGTGACCAAAAACAATAAAACCACCTTATTCAATCATACAGATTTCAGACTAAAAAGTATTTGAAACTAGCACCTCTGATTCTAAACAAGGAAAACGAAGAAATTTTTAGCACACTGACTCCTTTGAGCCCCACCCTACAGCCCTTGGGGGTAGGGCTGGCTCAAAATTTTCAAAGTATCAAACTGTCAACTCAAGGTTATAATTCCAATCAAGTTATTAACATGTAATATTCAAAGTATCATTTGCCATTATAAACCATAATAAATTTTGCCCCCCCCCCCCTCCTTCCCCAGGGGGTAAACGTGAGACCATAGGGTCATAAACCTTAAGACCCTTCCATCTATGAAGAGTATTTGATTCTACCATATCTGGGTCTTGAGAAGAAGATCTTTGAAATTTCAGTCAATTCAACCCTTTTTGGCCCCACCCCTCAGGCCCCTGGATGCTTGGGACTAAACCGGCCACTATTTTTGTTGACCTTTGTCCATGGAAGGTTTCTGCAAAATTTCATTGAAATTGGTTCAGGGGTTTTGGAGAAGAAGATTTTTGAAATTTTAGTCAATTTGACCCTTTTTGGCACCACCCCTCAGGCCCCTGGGGGCTTGGGACTAAACCAGCCAATAGTTTTGTTGACCTTTGTCCATGGAAGGTCTCTGCAAAATTTCATTGAAATTGGTTCAGGGGTTTTGGAGAAGAAGTCAAAAATGTATATTGTTTACGGACGCACGACGGACGACGACGAACAAAAGGCGATCGCAATAGGTCACTGGAGACTTTGTCTCAGGTGACCTAAAAAGTCTGAGGTAATACAAGTTTAAGTGGAGAAGACTAGATGTTATAAGATACGTTGCTTCATTCAAGTGAGTTAAAATTGAAATAATACTGAAGTTTTTAAACAGAAACCTTTCAAAGAGAGGCATCTAATATCAAAACACAGGAAATGTAATCTTCGTTTTGACCTTCGTCATTTCTGCATATTTATCGAAAACAGGACTTTCAGAATCGGTTCAAAGCTGAAAAAAATGTCCTAAATAAAATCCCATTTGTAGCCTTAGAAATATATCAAAATCATAACATATCTATTGATTACTTTAACAACTCTACAAATATCTAACAACATTTCTGATATTTTCATTATAACACCTTGGTATTGGAACTTGATATGAAACTATAATGTCCAATAATAATTTAAATGGCAGCCGTCCTTACTCAAGCTGTGGTCTCGTTTTCCCAACTCAACTTATTAGTACATCATATGACAACTTATTCCTCATAGTTTTACATATGTTTCTTTCGGTTTTCTCAACTGTTTTAAATAAACTTGACTTGTTCCGTTTCGAGTGTCATGCAATTTAGCCGTCTGCTTTACATAAGATAAGAACAACGTTGGTGACGTTAGAATCAGATGTGGTTGCTTAAACATTCACGAATATACAGGATAACGACAGTTGTGAATTTGTTGACCTATCCTCATTATAACGATATTTAATCTTTCTTTTTCCGTAAGAAAACATGCATAAACTGTACATGACAATAAAGAAGTTACGACCCTATGATAACAATTCTGATGAAAACAGCTCACTCTCGAAATTATAATTTGTAAACTAAGGAGTAAATATGTAATTCTTCTGTTGAGGATTGTGATCCCTCCTTCCTCCAGTATTCTCTGTATACTTATCATCATAATCAAATTTTCCTGAACTCCATTTCTGCTCTTAATGATACTATTCCATTAAATACTAAAATTGATATGGAGCCTTTGATATCCAGAAAGGACGTGAAAGACTCGATTTCAATATGAATATAATAATTCTGGAGATGGTCCAGAGATTCATTAAATACACTAGATGTTTTTACTTGATTACCGTTATATGTTTATCTATTTCCACATGACTTTGCTGTGTGGAATGATCTAGCTTCTGTAACAACGTTTTTTAAAAACAAAAAGAGGGCGCTCATAGACCTTGCCTGTTGCCAAATCCCTTTTGTATCGAAGATAAATATAATCTTGCTTACTCGCTGGCCTTTTCTGGATCAGTGTCGTTGAAGTGAATATCGTCCCAATATGAACCTTCATCCTGTCAACAAACGACATACCCGTGCATTGGTATTTGTATATATGTAAAAATTAAACATAAATGTTTATACATTTGGAAATATAGATACTTCCACTGACAGGTAAGAGCGATATGAATCTATCTAATCTTTCGCCAAAATTGAACCCAATAGATTTATACCTGATCAGCCTCGGCTTAAACGAGATATTATTTTTGCATGATGTGAAGATGTATTAATAAAATATTTAATGTTGTATGGGTGACACTGTCCAGTGTCTGTCATCTATCATCGTAATACTTATTTTCATTATAAATGACCTTCATAACTCATTCACCCCTGAAGACACATTTGAACTCTTCCAATTCAAAGGTTGGAATAATTCATAAAGAAACTTCAGGGGTGAATGAGTTAAGGAACTGAAACAGCATATCAATACTATTTGGGTAGAGGATATTCGAACCCCTTGGTCTTGTTCCTGTCGGGAATCCCTTTCATCGACAGCCGGTTCCGGTTCTGGTTCTGGTTCCGGTTGCGGTGTTTTAGCTCTGAAAAATAAGAATTGTACTGTTAGAATGAATTAATTCTAGATCATTAAATGGTGCATGTACATAGTTCTGGAACTTGGTGAACATGCATAATGCTAAGAATGTAAACTAGTAGCGAGAACGAGATTTCTCCAAAAGTTTTACTATTTTACAATTAAAAGACTTTTAAAATATTAAAATAAAACTTACTTCTCGTACGGATTTGGCTCCGGTCCAGTCTGAAAATAGTCCACATTGAAATTTTGAAAAATTGAAAAATCAGTTTGCAGCCGCATAACTCACTGTCAGTAAAAAGCGTCGACGAAAATATTTTCGCAATTAAGGTTCATTCACTTACTTATAGTGATTTAATTTTCAAATTAACTTGTAAAAGGACAAATAATCATTAATTATTCCTGATCAAAATTTGAACATAAAAATGGCAATTTCAGAGAGCTGTTATATGCAGTAAACTTCCTTTGTTATTACCTACCCGCCCATTGTGTGTTTCGTTTGAAGTTTTTTTTCTTTTCTTGTGACCTATTAAGTAAAAGTTCTTACAGATTAATCAATATCATAAATGCAGTAACGTTTTTTCACATAATTTTCAAAATCATTTAGCTTACAATGCATTGGAGACAGTAAACAGATGAGAACTGTCATTGTCCATCGTGTTTGCCCTACATTTTCAGACTTTTTGTAAGCAAAAGATATAGCTTGATTATCGAGATATTTAGTATTTGTTATAATCAGAATGTTACCTTTTGTTTCAATGTTTTCCTTGGTTTCCTTTCGAGGGGGCACAGACGGAGGACTATCAGGCGTTGATGGAAGGGGACCCCTACTAAGTGTGTTGGAGCTAGGCCCCGGAACAACTGGGAGGGCAAGGCCCAATGCTGACATGCCCGGAAGTGGCTGCTGTGGCCGGTTGCCTCGGGCTGGTGGTAGTTCCGGAGGACGCGCGGCAGGTTCGCTGGGTACATCATCCTCGTCGTCAGATGCTTTGGGAGAATGTTTGAAAATTAAGCTAACAGCAATTTACATTAAACAATTATTTTGCTGGTCTCTTAATTGTACTTGACCTGGAGTTGACATGAAAAACTAGTTTGTTGCCAACATGACAAAGAGATGACCGAACCATTTTGACCCAACTTTATTTTACAGACATGCACTCGTAACAAAGCGTAGGGCTTCCTATTTCAATACAAAAGACGTTTTGGTACTCCACTTTGTTGGAAAAGTTGGGGAATACGTGTCTTAGTTTGGCCATACGTCTGTGTTTCACTCATTTCTTTTCAAACAACAACTCTCTTAAACACGTACGACAGCTAACAAAACTTACAATATCAAGGTTAATTTTTAATCAAAGAACGCAATCTGTGCATATTTAATTGCGTTCAAACTTTGATTGTGAACGACTTACAAATTCCACACTTATCTATAAATCATCAAGTTATTGCCGTCAAAACTTGTATGCACTTTAGCATTGTATTTGTTCAGGATTTCTTTCAAGACTATAAGAATCCATGTATATTTGATAAGGATAGTAGGATATGGCAACGTCCTGAAAGACAAATGCGCTATTGATGCATTTCAGTCGGAGGTGGGATGTGCTTAGAATAATGACACTGATCAGTCAAGGTGTGAAGATAAGCACGGAATACATTCATGTTTTAAGGACTCGCACAACTAAATCAGCCAATCAGCAAGTGTCTCAAACGTTTGTAGTTCCTATCTGAAATAAGTTCCGGCTAATTACTGGGCCACCGAAGGAGTTTAATAAGGAACTGATGACAGCTGTTTAGATAAATGAAATGTTCAGGTATTTAACTTATGAAAAATATATACTTTTGATATATTTCCATGTCTGTGTGCGGATTTGCACAGGGGCAAAATGTCTGGGGGTGTTTCTGTTTTGGGTCACCGGTTTTGCTTGTAAACATCTGGTTGTCAACTTCTTGTGACACTCCAATATGCCACTAAACCTACCAAAAAATGTCATTTTGTAGCCTTTGCAAGGTATGTATTTATGAATCTAGACAGTTGTCACTAGTTTTGAACTGAAAATACTAAAGTTATTAGCTAAATTGTTTGGTAATAACATATAGTAAATGATTTAGTTGTGGGAGTCCTTTAAGGGAAATAGCCATATGTGCTCAATGAACCTGACCAGCTCTCACACATTTTCTGTGTGTTTCCAGACACTTTTTAAAAAAACTTAAAAATGCACTTAAATCCATGAATTTCCAGAACCTGACTGGAACACTAACAGATTAGCTATTTACTTGTCACCCTTCTCATTTGTAACTCTAGATCTCTTTCTTTCTGATTAGGATAGCACATGTAAGGGGAGATATCTCAAACTAGAATCTCTCTTTATAACAACAAAGATGGCGTCCGACACACACAAGCGTTTGAAGTTTGCCATTTATTCACTGGATTATATAGCCTACAAGCAATCTAAAATGACATCAAATTTAACAAAAAGGCAAATGAGGGGGCCGCTCGGGTGAAAATTACAAAGATGGTTCAGGTTGTGTATTGTCCGAAATATTGCCGTAAAGGTGTCCGGTAGGACCACTAGACCTTTCTGCCCTTTAGAGCTTCTTCAGGCGGTCTCATTATCAAATTATATAATTTAATTAGGTATTATTCACTAATCAACACTAAATTATTATGTGGAATTAACATTAATTCATTACTCATTATTAAATTTTAATTGTTATATTTTTTAATATCAATATATTTATTATTATATATTTATATATATATACAGCAGTAAATTGACCCTTACGGACGAAGTTCTTCAAATAAATAAAGTTGTTGTCAAGTCGAACCATAAGCATATATTTATATATATACATATATATGCTAATAATAATAATCATTTGAGGTTCTTATAAACCGCTTTATCACAACCTAGTTTGTAGGTCGTCTCAAAGTGGTTCACAAATTATCATCCCTGGTTATAGGTTATATATTCCAAATAATCGCAAAGTAGAAACCATGAGCCATCAAAATATTGGTAAGAAGTTTAAAAAAATTACTGATGAAGCAGTCAACCAATCAGAATTTGCAAAACATAGGAGCCAAAAGACTAAATAATATACCAAGCTTTTTTCAAAGATATTACACGGAAAGCCATCAGCTAATCAGAACGCAGATGCGGAATTGTCTGAACATCGAACCAGAGCGAAAGGCTTGAATAAGTAGTACACCAGGCAAACTCGATCGAAATCCACCCTTTCCTTCAAATGATAGACTGATAAGCTGATTACTATATATAGGGCTTCAACGTCTAGATGCCAGGACCAAATAAGGAAACAGCTATTTTCTCAGCTGTAATTGGCAGACACATTCTGGACAATAATTTCCTTAAATATCGAGGAGGACTTTCAGTTCAACTGTGTGTGTGCTTGCATCAGACAATGCTAAAGGTAAAGTTCAAATATGAACAGAATTCATACATATCTAATAAGGACACAAGCATTTTATCAGTTCTGATTGTTTGCTCATCTCGAGGAAAAAGTTTCCTAATTTGTATAGCTTATCACTAAATTTGGTGTGTATTTGAATAATGCCATTACCCACAGCTGAGTGACAAACAACGGAAATTTGTACATTATTAATTAGGTTATAAGGGGTTCTCCAATTCCTATTGTCTGATATTTTTCCTAATCATGAAACGGTTTTCAACAAATACAGATAATGGTTGTATATTGTACGTAACCTTTCCAACAGAGTTTGAAGATTGATGATTTAATGATGTGCCTTCTTGTTTCTTATTGATTGATGCATGCTTTCCAGATATACGAACATATCACAGCTAGGGATGTGGATCTAGGCATTTGCTAGTTAAGCTGAAGCCCTTGATTAGCCTTGAAGGATTATTGATTATTTTTATTTAGCATATCTGCATAATATATATAATGCTATTTTTGAATCGTGAAATACCACTGACTATAACGTTTCAAGCTCAGTGACATTTATATGTCAATTGGTTACATACATGTATTTCCATAGTGATATATTTATATTCATCGTTGAGAAAACAAATAGAAGATGAATAACAAGTAGAAGAAGAAGAAGAAGAAGAAGAAGAAGAAGAAAAAGACAAATAATAAGAAGAAAGATTTATTTATCGTTTTTCAAAAAACAAAAATGTTGAATTAACGATGTTCCTTGGGTTTGCACTATGTTTGTGGCTCCCTTGATCCAATCAGCTAGACATTACAGGTTATATCTAGGTACGGATATCTAGACATTACAGGTTATATCTAGGTACGGATATCTAGACATTACAGGTTATATCTAGGTACGGATATCTAGACATTACAGGTTATATCTAGGTACGGATATCTAGACATTACAGGTTATATCTAGGTACGGATATCTAGACATTACAGGTTATATCTAGGTACGGATATCTAGACATTACAGGTTATATCTAGGTACGGATATCTAGACATTACAGGTTATATCTAGGTACGGATATCTAGACATTACAGGTTATATCTAGGTACGGATATCTAGACATTACAGGTTATATCTAGGTACGGATATCTAGACATTACAGGTTATATCTAGGTACGGATATCTAGACATTACAGGTTATATCTAGGTACGGATATCTAGACATTACAGGTTATATCTAGGTACGGATATCTAGACATTACAGGTTATATCTAGGTACGGATATCTAGACATTACAGGTTATATCTAGGTACGGATATCTAGACATTACAGGTTATATCTAGGTACGGATATCTAGACATTACAGGTTATATCTAGGTACGGATATCTAGACATTACAGGTTATATCTAGGTACGGATATCTAGACATTACAGGTTATATCTAGGTACGGATATCTAGACATTACAGGTTATATCTAGGTACGGATATCTAGACATTACAGGTTATATCTAGGTACGGATATCTAGACATTACAGGTTATATCTAGGTACGGATATCTAGACATTACAGGTTATATCTAGGTACGGATATCTAGACATTACAGGTTATATCTAGGTACGGATATCTAGACATTACAGGTTATATCTAGGTACGGATATCTAGACATTACAGGTTATATCTAGGTACGGATATCTAGACATTACAGGTTATATCTAGGTACGGATATCTAGACATTACAGGTTATATCTAGGTACGGATATCTAGACATTACAGGTTATATCTAGGTACGGATATCTAGACATTACAGGTTATATCTAGGTACGGATATCTAGACATTACAGGTTATATCTAGGTACGGATATCTAGACATTACAGGTTATATCTAGGTACGGATATCTAGACATTACAGGTTATATCTAGGTACGGATATCTAGACATTACAGGTTATATCTAGGTACGGATATCTAGACATTACAGGTTATATCTAGGTACGGATATCTAGACATTACAGGTTATATCTAGGTACGGATATCTAGACATTACAGGTTATATCTAGGTACGGATATCTAGACATTACAGGTTATATCTAGGTACGGATATCTAGACATTACAGGTTATATCTAGGTACGGATATCTAGACATTACAGGTTATATCTAGGTACGGATATCTAGACATTACAGGTTATATCTAGGTACGGATATCTAGACATTACAGGTTATATCTAGGTACGGATATCTAGACATTACAGGTTATATCTAGGTACGGATATCTAGACATTACAGGTTATATCTAGGTACGGATATCTAGACATTACAGGTTATATCTAGGTACGGATATCTAGACATTACAGGTTATATCTAGGTACGGATATCTAGACATTACAGGTTATATCTAGGTACGGATATCTAGACATTACAGGTTATATCTAGGTACGGATATCTAGACATTACAGGTTATATCTAGGTACGGATATCTAGACATTACAGGTTATATCTAGGTACGGATATCTAGACATTACAGGTTATATCTAGGTACGGATATCTAGACATTACAGGTTATATCTAGGTACGGATATCTAGACATTACAGGTTATATCTAGGTACGGATATCTAGACATTACAGGTTATATCTAGGTACGGATATCTAGACATTACAGGTTATATCTAGGTACGGATATCTAGACATTACAGGTTATATCTAGGTACGGATATCTAGACATTACAGGTTATATCTAGGTACGGATATCTAGACATTACAGGTTATATCTAGGTACGGATATCTAGACATTACAGGTTATATCTAGGTACGGATATCTAGACATTACAGGTTATATCTAGGTACGGATATCTAGACATTACAGGTTATATCTAGGTACGGATATCTAGACATTACAGGTTATATCTAGGTACGGATATCTAGACATTACAGGTTATATCTAGGTACGGATATCTAGACATTACAGGTTATATCTAGGTACGGATATCTAGACATTACAGGTTATATCTAGGTACGGATATCTAGACATTACAGGTTATATCTAGGTACGGATATCTAGACATTACAGGTTATATCTAGGTACGGATATCTAGACATTACAGGTTATATCTAGGTACGGATATCTAGACATTACAGGTTATATCTAGGTACGGATATCTAGACATTACAGGTTATATCTAGGTACGGATATCTAGACATTACAGGTTATATCTAGGTACGGATATCTAGACATTACAGGTTATATCTAGGTACGGATATCTAGACATTACAGGTTATATCTAGGTACGGATATCTAGACATTACAGGTTATATCTAGGTACGGATATCTAGACATTACAGGTTATATCTAGGTACGGATATCTAGACATTACAGGTTATATCTAGGTACGGATATCTAGACATTACAGGTTATATCTAGGTACGGATATCTAGACATTACAGGTTATATCTAGGTACGGATATCTATAAGTGACTGCAGTTATGTTTAATGTATTATACTAATGTACCTTACCAACTATTTGTGACAGGTGCTTCTACTTTACGCACGTTCCCGGTCATTTATGATAATGTCAGCTCGGGCAAGTAACTCAAGTATTGTATTTCAGTTGTTACGGAAACAAATCACGTTTCAACAGCGGAAGATTTGATGATTTAAACGTTTGCTTTTGTATCATTATTATAAAACATACATTTTATTATTATCATTTTCAAATCATACAGATATTTAATTTTCTATATATATAGGAGGTACGGTAGTCTAGTGGTAGGACGCCGGGCTCGTGACCGAAGGGTTGCAGGTTCGAGTCACGGCACGGAAGTATCTTGTATCTTTGAACAAGATACTTTACTCAGCTTGTTCCAGTCTACTCAGCTGTAAATTAGTACGCGGTTGGGCGGTGCTAGAATTGTAGAATGCTAGCTGTTAGCACCCGAAATTGCAGCACCGTCTGTATGCTCCCCAGGGAGTTGAGAAAGATATTGGCTGGTTGCAAGCAAGGCCCTATGTTACCACGGATACTAATTTGTGAACCGCTTTGAGACGACCTACGAACTAGTTTGTGATAAAGCGGTATATAAGAACCTCAAATTATTATTATTATATATGATAAATATATCTATATTTTTTTTACATATAATGATTATACAACAGTGAACTTCTGAATATATTTTGATTAGGGTGACCTGGGAGGTAACACGGTACATCCTTTGAGACCTTTTTATATGTGAAGGTGATTATACTTTCTTACTTTTTTGATCTAATCACATGAAATATCAAATGATACTCTTTGAAAACCTAGAAAGATGTATAAGTATATACTGTGATTCAGCTCTCAGGTGTCTTTCAAGTTGATGAAACTGTTGAGATAAAGTCAGTATTAATCACGGTCCCGCTTACCAGACAGAAGGACTAGTTGTAAATTTCAAACGAGGTTATTTAGTTACTAGTTGCAAGTGTGTGACGGGTTCGTAACGTGTACGGTAAAAGACGTAGAAATTATAAGTATTCTAAAAACAGGCTTTCAGCGACAGTGGCAGTCTACTGTAGATTTAACCACCTATGGGTCACTTTAAAATAAGATATCATGAGCTATTCAAACTTAGATGATAATATATTAACATCCGGTTACATTGGAGAAAGAAGATAACAGTGGAGAATTGGGAGCGGCTAAATAACATTGTTCTCTTCGACATGGCTGATAAGAGGTCACATACGGGAGTATAGAAGGAAACCCTTGAATCGCCATGATGTCTTCGTATTGAAGTTATCCGGTATAACCATACAGTGGGATACAGCAAACTAAATATTCTTTACAAACTCAAGTTTTTTGTTGTTTGTGTTTAACGTCATATCAACAGCTATGCTCATTTAAGGACCTGCCAGGTTTTGGTGGTGGAGGCAAGCCGGGGTTCCCGGAGAAAAAACACAAATTCTAAGTTTATAGAGTAATAAAGAGTCTCTGATGTTACGTGTTCTACTTATAGTAACGGTGATAATAAGAGTATTCAAACGTCAACTAGAACAAATATAAACTTTATTTATTTTAAAACAATTATGAAACAAGTTATTTCAACTTATATTAATCACTCTTGTTGGCCCGGATGTTAGTGTGCAGGGGTATTAATATGGGAGGTAACCGGAGTACCTGGAGAAAACCCACGTGGTCGGGCGGGTGACCCGATATTAATTCACGTCCGATCGGGGAATCGAACCCCGGCCGCCTTGATGAAAGGCAGGTGCGCTATCAACTGCGCCATCCAACCGCCCAACTAGAATAAGAAGTGTGGTTCTGAATTTTCATTTAAAGTGTTACGACAATCGGATAAGACTTTCATTCTGTAAAGTGATGGAAACAAATTGTATTTAATATTGCAGTGATCTTGTTTTTTTAATAAAACAAAGGCTGACATACAAACATATACAATAAAGAAATAAACATCTATGTTCGAGGATTTTAATAAAAACTGTAGATTTCAATATTTAAGTAGATAAGGCAGAAGTTTTAATTAGTGCGTATTTGTTTGTGATATTTCAGCATATTAACGGAAAGTGTGAACGTTTCATTCATGTTTGAATATCTGTTAATAATAGTTAAGCTTGTTATTAGAAAGTTTGTTTATATTTGAACAAAAAGGAAAGTGTTATTATATTTAATAATTTAAAACATGTAATTTGAAAGTGTTAGCATTTTTGCCAAAATAATGTTAATATTTTATTCGTGTTTAAGCATGTTAGCGAAAAGGCTTCAACAATGTTTATTCCGTCTTTGCGTATTGCAGAGTTATCTGCTCTTGTGAGCAGGTATTGACTGTTACGTCATTTGTTTGTGAGAATAACGTCGTCACTTTTTGAGAAAACGGCGTAATTTTCTCACACAAACCAATGACGTAACAATCAATACCTGCTCACAAGAGCAGATAACTCTGCAATACGAAAAGACGGAATATGTTTGTACTGGTTAGTAGAAAGTGTTATCATACTATTTATGTCTGAGCATGTCAGGAAATGTTTTTAACATAACGTTAAAATGTGTTTAAACATGTTGGCAAAAAGATGGATTTACATCTTGTTTATAATATTTCATTCAGCGATTAAGTCTTAAGGCTGTATTCACTGTGTTTGTGAGCATTCTAGAGAGTGACAACGCTTTCACTATCATGCTTGTGTACCTTTGTATCCATGCATAACCTACATATGAACTTGTTATGGGGATTAGATAAAATACAAGTTATTACAAGTATGAAACCTGTGTATTACCTCTTCTAATTGGCTCATAGACATCTAATGGCCTTGATAAGGATTCAATACACGTAGTTATTAACTCATTCACCCCTGAAGACACATTTGAACTCTTCCAGTACAAAGGTTGGAATATTTTATCATGGAATTTCAGGGGTGAATGAGTTAACTCGTGTAACATAAGTCAACTTATTGCATCCACGGTTAGATAATTAACGGAAAGTCACATCTACTGAAGCTGGATTTTAAAGCTATCAACACACATTAGTATCAATCCGTAAATCATTTCAGCATATTTTATATTTTTAAAAATCAATTTATGAAGAATAGCATGATGACAGTACTTTATAATTACTGAAAATCATCGAGAATTGTTTCAAAATAGATACGCAGTTTTACCTTCATTTTCCATTTTAATTCTGTATTTCTTCTTGTAATCCTTTTCAAGTGTAAAGGAGGGCGTGTCCCCGTAAATATTTGTCTCTATTTCATTGTACGTCACAGCTTCATCATCAATAAGTTTATTTTTACTGGCTTGGGCAGCTCGTCTGCAACAAAAATATAAAATAACTGCAAATCTCATCAACCAAGTCATATGGTGTTTTTTTTACATTTAATACTGTTTTGTTACTAATTTTCGTAAGATATTTGCCCCCCCCCCCCCCTGAAATTTGCACTACTGTGTAGAAAGATTTAGAGGTAAAACCTCATATAACTATAGTCATGCATGTGGATTTTTGTCTACGCTATTAGTGACTCGCTAAATATAAAAAAAAGTTCCGAGACACATTCACGAATAGTTGTACAGACAGATATGATAAATTATGCAGTATAAAAGATACCTCTAGGGGTGTAACCTTTACCGACCACATCATTCTGATTAAATGTGCACCCCTAAAAATATAATATTATAGCTCCGATGATCGGAAGAGCCTTCCTGTTTACTTACTGGTAGGTGTAATACTCTGTTGACTTGCCATTGGCATCAACCAATGTACCTTTCACGTGTTTCATCCATTCCTGTAAGAACAATATACCCAAACGAACTATTTTAAATGTTAAAATGACTTGTCATCTCGAAAAAGAGGAAATCAATTCTCATCAAATGAAGATGAATTTATAATTCCTCAGTAGAGAGTGAATATAATAAACAGTGCCACTACTCAAACAGATACCTAAGTTAACAAAGTACAAAAGTACAAGGTAAATAAAGTACAAAGTAAACAATGTACAAGGTTAATAAAGTACAAAGTAAACAAAGTACAAAAGCACAAGGTCAACAAAGTACAAAGTAAACAAAGTACACGGTTAATAAAGTACAAAGTAAACAAAGTACAAAAGCACAAGGTAAACAAAGTACAAAGTAAACAAAGTACAAAGTAAACAAAGTTAACAAAGAAAACAATTTTACCACGCCATAGCCATACGGCTATTTTGTTTAATTATCTTTGAAGAAAATATCATTTTATGACACTGTTAGACTATTCTTAAATTATTTTAACACGCATCAAAAAGAAGAATGTTTTGACGATACAGAAATCCACATAAGGTGCGATCATTTCATACACAGCGGTGTGCATTTCACACTAAAACGGTGGAAATAAAGGGTTAAAATTTCTGTTTCCGAATTATTTTTTTAACATATGACGGAAATTTATTTACAGCGTTTAAGAGTGGTTGTATGAGTAACAAATGCACCTTAATGCTCAGAAGGAAGATACAATGTTATCGTTTCATCACCCTAAATTATGTCGTGAAGAACTTTTACAGATATGTCCGAACACTTAAGTGTAAATACTGTGAAAACCTCATTACAAGAGATCCCCCACAATCCAGACAAAACGTTTTCTTTAAATTGTGAACGAACACAATGACGAATGTGTTTTGCTTGATACATGTGATGATCATGTTAGATGTCTTTAAACAAAGATGGTCTTTTTAAGAACTTTGATAAGTAGGATCGAGTAGCATGAGGAACTTTCACACTTGAGAACAAACCCTTACCTTCATTTCTCTCTCTGATGGCGCAGCGAAATAATATGATTTGAATTCTTTGTGAGTGTGAACGACCTGGAAAGCCCATGGTCCCTGTTTCGGTGCTACAGCCTTCGACCGTGTGACGCTATCAAATAAACAAAGAGTCATTCTTAAGATGGTCGAAATTAAAATACATGAATAACGGGTTTGCCTCTCCTAATCATAACATTAAGGTGTCAACGAAAAATTGACATGAGACACAAAAACACAACAAGACATATATAGCTTAAATATAACGGATAGTTCTTCATTGAATATTTTTAATTCACATGTTTTAAAGGAACATCCACTATTTCGAGGCCCTTAACATGACCAATCTTCCGTGATGTAGGCCTATTGGTATACTCATATGTGTTGGCAGGAGCGAATTCAAATCTAGGAGTGGCTTGTGTCAGAACTCCAAACTGGGTCTTAAATATTGTTGTTTTTGTCTTTTCTTGATTTAAGGACTTCCTTTGGTCTATTACATATGGGAGGATGAATTGAGTTGGTCTTGAGACATGTTAAATGAACTGCGAAACCTGATTCAACCTGATTTTGTCACAAAACCGACTTAATTTATCACCCAGTTAAATACACCAAAGCAATTTCCAATCCATATATTTCAACTAATATGTTTCTTCAATAATTTAACTTTGTGAAATTATATATAGCTTGTCGTCGATGCTTGGACTTGTGCAAGTCTACGTGGTGACAAAACCCAAACAATATACATATACTCTGTCATTGACAGACCATCATTCAGCGACAAAGTGTAAGCTTATATTTCAATACAGCAGTATTAGGGTATAATAAAATACAAAAGCAGATTTTAAATGTAATAAATGTAAGAATAATCTCCTCTTGCAAAACATGAAAACATGCATGCAATGTTAATCTGGTCAATTTCATGGGCAAATGAAACAGACAAGATTCAGTGCAATTGTTACGTTTCAATGAGTCAACCTTGGATAAAAATTGAAATATAAAGGTATCGAGTGTCAATTTAAGTTTTCAAGTTTTTAATGTGAACTTAAAAAAGAAAAGATTAGATGGAGAGATACTTTCGTGATGTCGCCACTGTTCTTAAAAAGGGAAAGAAAAGGTAAAAAACAGTAAATAGAAATGTAAATAATACAGATATAATTTTACCAGTGTAGTTTTCAGGCATCAAATTTGTATCCAGCGACAAAACATGACATTATTTTGGTCTATATCAAATCTTTTATCACCTGGATGCTTGATTAAAAAATAGTTATATGCTTTTTTGATACATCAAAAGGGAAATGAAATAGATAGCAAGTTTAAACAACATTCTTACCTGTTATACCCATAGAAGGCAAACTTGCCGAGTGGCCTGTTGCTGTACTCATTTTTAAAATAATATATACAACCCTTGCTGAGAACCACGTAGACCTGAGGCCCTGTAATATAAAACAAATGCAAGTTAGCTTATCATCAAAGATAAATGACAAAACTTCATTGTTATGTAATTTTGCAACGTTTAAAGTGAATGACATGCCGCTTAGCACAAGATTTTCCACGATGATTATCACACTTTTAAACTTATTTTACATCAAGTTTAGTCTTTGTTTGAGTAATTTTGTAATTGGATAATCATTATCTATAACAAATGTCATAATGAAGCAAATTCTTTTTTAACCATTCAACAGTTAAACCAATTTTAAAGCCGCTTCTGCATAACAGGAACTTTTTCATTGGGCTGGAATATTCGCCATTCACCGGTAAAATCCATAACCCCCAGTGCTAATTTTGTCCTTCACAATAGAGATATTCAGTTCACTTTTTAATAGGCCATTTTGAACAGCTATGCTATCCTATGACATTGTTCTATGACAATGTACACCACAGATACTGATATCGGCGTAATGATGAATTTGTCCTCGTAATTGAAGCTGAAATTAAATTGCTACAGAAACGCTACAGCAAACACTTTACACAGTATTTATTTCCATTTTGGAGGATATTCTTTAGTGAATATATCGGCTCTCCTAAATTATGCAGCACACTACTTATGCTTGTATAGGTAATGCATTTAAAACAATGTTGCATCCTCTGCTCCTTGTCACACATGTAAATCTTATTTTGCGAATAGATGAGCAGATTAGACAAATCCTTTCATAAATGAGGAGACAATACCTATTCTACAACTGTTTCATAGACGATACATTTACATTAGTTTCTGATGTGCCAATAATTTGCTACAGACACTGCCGCCTACAAAACTATAATATGACAATGGCATTTTTGATTTCCATTTCTGTTTTTTAAACCATATTTCATCAAAAACTTTTGCAAACAGTCAGAAAGGTTTTCAAGATAACATCGAAAATAAGACAGAAACAAGTGTCACAAAAATAAAGCAAATATGTTACATACTTACTATTATATACAATAGCTATATCATATATAGAGCATGGTAGAGGGAAGAGGAACACAGAATATATCTATATCATAATTGGACCTGTTGTAAAGAGGTTATACAATGAGCTTCCTGTTTTCCTGTTACAAGCTAAATATGGATAATTGATGTATCATCATGTAACAATACCGGTACGCCCCTCTTTAAATGTAAAGTAACCGCTGATATGTACCGGTACAAGGCATCATGATACACACTCCTTAACACCCGGCATTTTGAACAATGCACTGTTTTTCTATGAATGCTAAGTGGAAATTTCACTTTTTGTGGTCACATCAATTGATGTACGTGAGCTTTTACACGATCATGACACTTAGGTAAAAAAAAGAAAGGTGTCAATTAAGGGAGTCTCCTCTAAATTGTTAAATTCCATGGTCACGATTACTCGCGTTCTCTACACCCCGGGAATATGTCATAGCAAAGGTGAGGGCACGCGATTAGCTATTTGACTCGATTCATGTAAAATAAACATGAACACTTGCTAGACAGATATACCTGTGCTTACAGCTTAGGCTGTTACATGCGCTTAGAAGATTACAGAGGAGAGACACCAAACTTCAGAGCCGGTCAATTATACCATTACGCTGCATGGCGATTCTTTTCATGTACATCACAGAATCAAATATGTAAACTTATATCATCCACAGGGTTGCACATACAGATCCTTTTAGGTCTTTAAAACATATTCCAGGGATGCAAATAACGAAAGAGAGCGTAACCCCTGAAATTCCGATGATGGCACCCAATGGCCTATCAATTGTAATCTTCACCGACTCATACCATATGATTAAATGTACGATAAACGCCTATTCTTAAAGTACCCCACTGTAGTTGATGCTAGCACGCATGATTTTCATTACAATAGGCCAATTATCTCTCCAGAAGATCTGCAAGAATCAAGTTTCATCACTGTGCAATCTGTTTGTGCGATGACTTACAATTGAATATTTCAAGTTTGTTGACAAAGTGACGTTTTCGAAGCCATCCGCTATACGTGTTATCGGTTCTCAGTAAATCCTGGCAACCTAGAAAAGATGGTAATATACAACAATTTTCAATAAAAGGAAAGAAAAAAAAACACAATTTACAAACTAATACCATTTAATTCACTAAACTTTTATCTCTCTTTCCTTACAGTTTTTCATAACCAATTCATTACCAGTGTATACCACAGAAGTGCAGATTTCATTTTATTTTTATAATAAAAGGGTTCATTCATGAAATGAAAATTGAATGAGATGAAAAAAATACTGAACTGAGTATTACATAATATCAATATACATACATCCGACGATTATATAAAATTTCAAGCATAAGGAAGGCATCACTTGACTCTTGTATCGCTCACAATATCATATTTGTGTCTTTTTGACATCTTTATAATTAAGTTAAAAGAGAACAATTTGTTTCCTTTATTGTTATGTATTATTCTTGTATTCTTATTGTTATAATTTGTGGTATATACTCTCTTAAAGGAAATATAACTATTTATATTGGGAACGTGTTTTTGAGACAAGCTCTATTTATAACAAACAAATCCTCTTTTTCGATTGAATATACGCAAACATATACCATATCAAACATGTTTAAACTATCGCGTTACAAACCTATAAATAGAAATATATAAAGAATATACGTACTTATATTCTGTAAAGGCTGCGGAATATCCCCGTCATAAATCGTCGCCATGACGTCACCATCACATGTAAATGTTTGGTAGGGACAACACTGGATAACGAGTCTGCAAATACAATAAATAAATAGGTGTCCGTTTGTTGATGTTTGGAACGCTGTGCCAGCATAGTATTTCAGCGAGATGGCACTATAAAGTCGGCGTCAGATCCGCACTATCACAAGGAGGCAAATACACCAACATACCCTGTCTCCGGCACACATACACACATGCACGCTTACACAACACATATGGAGGCATGTCTTTAAACGTCCTAAGCTGTTAATAGGACGTTGAACAATGTAACACCAAACCAAACCAAACCAAAAGTTTGTTTGCACCTTAAATTCTTCACAAGGTATTGCGAGTAAGATAAATAAAAGAATTCCTGAGAATACAGTATTGTGCAAAAGTTTCTGTTCCTTACTCGAATGGACAGGACCAAGGAACAGTGGAACTATAGAGTTATTCAATGTTTGTACTACAGAATGAAAGGTTTTCGAAATATTAGACAGGGAAATGCCAAAAAGAGCGGACCTACATGTATGATTCCAAGAGATTATCTCTTGGAATCATTAATATTGGTCCACTCTTTTTGATAGTAGTTTTCATCGTCACCCAAAACAGTAAACAAGCATTTTGTGTAGTTTTGATATACACTGAAGAAAAAAGAAATGGACCAGGTACGAATGGATTTTGATAAAAAGAATCTTTGGAACGAACTGTCCAAGCTTTGCAGCCAGGGTCATCCGAAAGAAAACAAATTGAGAGTGAAGGCTGATTGATTCTTTGATAAGATGTACGACACTTCTAAAATGTCATCAATTATTTCAGACGACCTGCTCAGTAATTGAGAATCCATTGGCTATCTTCCTTGTAGGATAACTTGTGTTCTTTGGTTCAGGTCAATGCAAATAAGATGAAATAAGCGTACATGTGATAGCGCAGAACACAACAATTTGTGTGTGAAAGTTAACTGATGCCTGCCACGTTTTGGCCAAAGTATGGATTTGGTTCCCCTGGAATAAAAATTGTTAAAACAAAGGCAACATTTTTGTGTATGTAAATAGGACCCGTAAAACAGGTCCTTGATTGTTAAGAGAGGAAAAATACAAGTAGTTTCATCTTCCAAACGTTCTGTTTCAAATTCTCTTTTGCGCAGATACTTTATGAGGCACTTTGGACAAAATACTAACATCTTCATTTGAGCAATATATGCCACTTTTAGTCAATATAACCAAAAGCTATTTATACTGTTGATATTTTTACATTTCTTGAACCTTTACATTTTAGAGCTTTCTCGAAAATACGATGGCAATCTTCACTAATACATTTACTCTTCATAATGAGATGAATTTTAACAAATGAGTATGAAATATCCCCTTGAAGCAAAGTAGAAATACAACTCTGATGATGAAATGTATAAAAAAAATCATAAAATGTTTAAGTACAAATTCTAAAAAGTGACCCAGATAAAACATTTGATCACCATGCCAAGTGATGAAGCAAATCTGATTTGGAATTTTTTGTGACCTAACATGCACTGAAAGGGTTATTGTAGGCTTTCAACGAATTTTATAACCAAATACATGTACCTGCAATTATAGGGTGCATTGCTTTTGGTGGACGCCAGGGAAGTGTCTTAGGCCCTCACCTTTTTGGGTACACATGGTAGTTTGTTGTGCGAAATGAATTCTTTCCACCACTATTTTTTGGACTGAATTGTTGCATACATATTTGATATAACACCACTTCATCATACTATAAAGCTTCTTGGTGTACAGGAATAATAAGAATAAAAAATCCTGTATGTTCCATTAGAATTTTCACAAAATGTTCGATTATCCTCACATTCTGGTTGATGTATATATTATTTCAGTATCACATGAAAGAAAAGGTTCTTTCCAAAGTATAATGTTGAAAACTGAGTAAAGCATATCTGGTAATGAAAACCATTGTTATACGTAAATATGATTGATAGTAATAGAACCAGTAGCTGTAGCAATTCCATTTATATGGATATTTACAAAGTTGACTTGCAAAGATCAATACAATAGATAATGTATGAACTCCCCAAAATAAATAAATAGATAATTATAAATAAATAAATGATAAATAAAATAAAATAAATTAATGAAATCAAATAAATAAATAAAAAATAAAAAAATAAAAAAAAAGATATCTTAGTTTTAAAACAAATGCTTAAATACAGCCCATTGCACCGTTAAGATGAAATGACATGGTAACAATCATAACCAAGATTTTAAAAGAAACAAATATACACCAAGATACCCCCTGGTAACAAAGGGTCATGAACGGCTATATTTATCTGTTTACAACCTAGTTTCCGACCTTGTCTGAGGGTATATATACAACGCTTCCTGTCAGTATATATATACAAAGTCAATAAGAAAAAGACTGTCGATAGGCAAATCATCAAGATATATCTCTACTCTCTACATTAAAGCTGGAATGAAATATTTCCATTGGTAAGATCCTATATTGTAGTCCTTGTAAGTTTTCGCCGTACAGACCCAGATATCTCATCATCTCATACGTATACGGTTCCGTCTATGTACACATGAAAGTATACCATAGAATATAAATGAAACGGAAGGCAAAAAATTAGGTAACAATTTAAAAGGTTTTTGACAACAACATATGTATGCTTATTCCGGCGTTCAAACATCATACATTATTTTTTTTCTATTGAATATCTTAGATATCATTTAATCCTATTGACTGTCAAGCGTAAAACTGATGTAATACTCGCGCGGTGAAAGGAAATAATTTATAAAAGAACACCTGTATGAATATTCTAGTCAGTGCCAGATCAGAATGTGTCCTGTACAAATCTCTTCAGATTGTGTGCATTGGCAGGTGTAATGCTATAGCATGTAGTCACGCTGTTGTGCACTAAAAACACATTACCGCCAGTCTCAATTACACTTCACAACTCTGTGTGTACAGTCCACAAAACACTATGGTAGTGATCGACTCTCTCTCTTAAGCTTTCACTTAGGCGGAGTCTCTTTGTTGTTATGTTAACCAATGGACGTACCGTTACGGAATCTAAAGATGTTGGATATAAGGTACCGAGAGTATTCAACCCATTGTTTACCTGTCTGATATATTTTGACCTAACCTAAATTATTCAGTAATTTTACACGTTTTAAGGGTTTAGACCAATTTTTGGTAACAATGCCACCCCCAATGATAATATTTATCTAAACCCCGAAAACGTATAAAATTACTCTGAACAACTTAGCTAATTAGGTCCAAATAAAGATGTAACCAATTATCAGGTCCCTGTGATCCTAACAGCCGATTAATGTGGAAAGCCCTGCATAATTGAGGGTTTTCTTTTGCATTTTATGCTTAAGGAACATTTAAGTACAAAAATTAATCTTCTGCCCCTACTGTAATACTTGTACTATATATCTGCATCTCCCTTTAAAACCGTTTACACATGACTTTAACTAGAACTGTAGCCAGGATAGGTTCAAATCCGGACAAACTATAATACAATACACTTAAGCATGTTTACTTAGATTGGTACTGGAGATCTGCTGTACTAGAAAGTTGTTTCCTTCCTTACTGAAACTGTTTATCAATGGGCATGTACAGCAGTACTAGTCCTTCAAAAGCACTGACAGCTTGACACCAAATAAAAATTTAAAAAAAACTTTGCCTATCTTTTGAAATGTATATCAGTAGACGCTAATTTGAGTTAAAAATAGAATAACAATTTGGCTAGGAATGCTTCAAGTAAGTCACCCATGGAGCACCAATAAGCCTGTTAAAAATAATCTTTCACCTCATTCAGTGAAAATTGGAGACAAAATATGATCATATAGACAAATTCATCCCATATGTTTTTTTCCTTCATAGCAGTGTGGTGTGTATTAAAAGTAAATCTGATTTTATTGACGGCTAGAATAGCGTTTGCCTGTTTTAGACAGAAATAGCTGATTTGACAAGCGTCTGTGTGGAAGTCATTGACGTGTATCAAGTGGAGTAATAGAAAAGTGCTAGACTGGCCCCGGTCTCTATAATTTTGAATCATTTAGAAAAAAAATAACTTTAATTCTATAGTTCTAAACTAGGGGGAGATAAGCTAGTAGTAAAATGCAGTCGAGAAATTCTTCATAACTTAGCTGGGGCTCGAAGCCAGTCTAGAACAGTGCACGCAGTGTAGAGAGCAAGTCAAGCGTTAAGATAGAGGTTATGTTTGGCAACAATGGCGGTTCAGTGTTATAGAGAAATTCTCTATTTTTTTCAGATTCCACACCAGTACGATGTTAACTACAATATATATGCCTGTTTAAAAGATGAGGAATCACTGTCAGTGAACAAGCAGAGGATTTTGCAAAAATTTGTGCGGCTAAAGATATTCTGTAGAGAAGATTAATTCACAATGTTTACATGATAGTGCTTAAACAGTAATTGTAGGCTCTCAGGAGCTTTGCCAATTTTAACTACTTCATATTTGAACAAGGAGGTTGAATACAAAACCAACTTACTTTTTGACATTTTTAATCTTGCTTGCTTAAGCTACACATTCTATTCAGATACATGCTAGATTTAACCTGACTTGCATTATAGATTGAGGTATTAAGGTTCAAGCTGGTTCTATCTTTTAACTCCAATGATAAATGGTGACATATTCAGATATTATGTGAATACTATTGACATTAAGAATGTCTAAACTAAAACACTCTACATAAAATGTACATGATGTACTTGTACGAAATCAAAAAAGATTAAAGGTCAATTGCAATGATAGCCTGTACTTGGGAATGCAATTGAAAATCAAAGGTCATTCACAGCATAAATATGTAGTACTTGAGTTTACATTCACAGCATAAATATGTAGTAGATCTACTTGAATTTACATATGTATCACAAACAGCCGAATTAAGTCTGCTAGCGGTATTTGTTACTCTGCTGTTTATCCAAGTTTGTTTTGGGACTTTTTTTAAACCAAACCTTTATTTTCGCTCAATATAAACCACATTCTTTTAATGACGACAACATATTTTGTTGAATAATGTTGAAAGTATAACTAATTAAGGATGCAGAACCCGAATCGGATCAGTACCCAAATCAGATCACTTTTTGCAAAAATAATTTTAAATCAATAAATGTGTCAACACATCAGTTATAACAATGATGTTACTTTGGAACAGATAGACATGCACTATTTTTTGTCTACAGATAATTAGTTTTTAAATTAAAATAGCACTAGAAAACGTAATTCAAACTCAAATGTCGGTGTTTTGTTTTTAGAAAATGGCGGTGCGACGACTATGCATTCTGTTTTGGCTATAGGAATAAATTCACCTTGTAGAAATGCTTGTTTTCATATAAATTCCAACGGTCGTCATAAAATGTTGACATGCTGACAAAAAAAATATTAATTTGAAGTGTAAGATACTGCAAAGGTCAAGCCTTGATCCGAATTGGATCCTGACATTCGCAAAAACCGGAGACGCTGATAGGCGACTTCAGAATGTTCTAAAAATGTTTCCCGTGAGCCCCGGTGTAACAGACACTTCTTCCCCCCCCCCTACCCCCCACTGAAAGTTTCACATGGTTACACTTCTAAGTTGGGTGATCTTATAATTACAGACAAATAATACAGTATAAGTATTAAGAGTGGCTTAAGGTAATAGGATTGTGTCGCCATTTCTCAGTAGAATTTATTCAAATTTTGTAGATATATTGCTTGGAAGTAAAGAAAATTTTCTGCCACAAAAAAAAATAGGTTGTCAGAATTTTAAGGATTTTAAAAGGAAATTTATGTAAAAAGGAAAAGGAGTGAATTTTGAAAAAAACAATTGAAACACACAATTTTTTGCAAAATAATGTCAATAAAAATGATACTTACATAGATTAGTATTGCATTAATGTATATATATCAATTTCATAAATGCTGAAATTGTGTACAATTAATTATCTATAAACGATTAAAAATTGACATTTTACAATAAAAGCATATACACATAGTAATTGCATGCAAGAGTAATCGTTCTTGAAAAACTTCACAGTAGTGAAATAGGTAGCCGGTTTCTGAAGTACAGAAAAATGGACACATATGATTCATTGATCAAAAAACAACTGAACTAGAACACTGACAGGTCAGTAAGGGCCCGTCTTGTGGCAATATATCCCCCATAATCATCAAGAAGCAATCTGCCCATATAGCTGAGCTTGACGCTTGACATTTGGACTTCAAAAAGAATCGCAAGGAAGCAAAATATACATTTTACATGTACTATGATGCGAGTCTTGTTTCCTTCAACCTCCATATTTGCTGGGCTAACAGAAATGTAAATACCGGTGCAATACTTATTTGTTAGCTTTGATTTGTTTTATTTCACCTTATATACCTCCTCCATCAAGAGCCAGGGTCAAAGTCAGAGATCCACTTTGTCTTTGACCTTTGGACCCAAATGACCTTGACCATTAACCCATGGCAGTGACCCTGATCTATGCTCAGTTGACTTATTCTTTAATTCGGACCATATTTGCTTCTTGATATCATAACAAAATGTTCATCAGTAAAAAATACAAAACTTGACCTTGACCCTTTGGACCTTGTTACCTGGACCTAAGGTCATCAGTTGACTCTGTGTTAAGTTCTGAACAACATTGCTTTATAATGTCATAACAAAATGTTCATCAGGGAAAAGGTACAAAATTTAACCTTGACCTTTGACCCCATGACCTTGACCTTTGGTCAGTTGACTCCTTGATTAATTCTGATCAACTTTGCTTCATCATGTCATAACAAAATGTTCATCAGTGAAAAAATGCAAAATTTGACCTTGACCTTTGAATTTAATGACCTTGACTTTTGACCTCAGTGTGTCTCTTTGTTTAATTCCGACAACTTTGCTTGATAATGTCATAGCGAAATGTTCACCAGTAAAAAGCTAAAAAATTTGAGCTTGACCCCCGACCCGATGACCAATTAATACCATCAGTCAGTAACATAATTTGTGGACAGACAGACAGACAGAGTGATTACTATAGGGCACCCTTATCTCTGTCACAGACAGACAGACAGACAGAGTGATTACTATCGGGCACCCGTATCTCTGTCACAGACAGACAGACAGACTGATTACTATAGGGCACCCGTATCTCTGTCACAGACAGACAGCCAGACAGAGTGATTACTATAGGGCACCCGTATCTCTGTCACAGACAGACATACAGACAGAGTTATTACTATAGTGCACCCGTATCTCTGTCACAGACAGACAGACAGAGTGATTACTATAGGGCCCCCGTATCTCTGTCACAGACAGACAGACAGACAGATTGATTACTATAGGGCACCCGTATCTCTGTCTCAGACAGACAGACAGACAGAGTGATTACTATAGTGCACCCGTATCTCTGTCACAGACAGACAGACAGACTGATTACTATAGGGCACCCGTATCTCTGTCACAGACAGACAGCCAGACAGAGTGATTACTATAGGGCACCCGTATCTCTTTCACAGACAGACAGACAGACAGAGTGATTACTATCGGGCACCCGTATCTCTGTCACAGACAGACAGACAGACTGATTACTATAGGGCACCCGTATCTCTGTCACAGACAGACATACAGACAGAGTTATTACTATAGTGCACCCGTATCTCTGTCACAGACAGACAGACAGACGGAGTGATTACTATAGGGCACTCGTATCTCTGTCACAGACAGACAGACTGACAGACAGAGTGATTACTATAGGGCACCCGTATCTCTGTCACAGACAGACATACAGACAGAGTTATTACTATAGTGCACCCGTATCTCTGTCACAGACAGACAGACAGAGTGATTACTATAGGGCCCCCGTATCTCTGTCACAGACAGACAGACAGACAGAGAGATTACTATAGGGCACCCTTATCTCTGTCACAGACAGACAGACAGACAGAGGGATTACTATAGGGCACCCGTACCTGATACGAGGCCCTAATTAATGCCTGGATTGCTTTGCAATACTTTAATATTGAAGGAACACACTGTTCTGTCAATAATAATTAAGCACACAACATTCCTCACTTTAATATTAAACATTAGATTATGCGGAAATTGAGACAGAGTGATTACTATAGGGCACCCGTATCTCTTTCACAGACAGACAGACAGACAGAGTGATTACTATAGTGCACCCGTATCTCTGTCACAGACAGACAGACAGACCGAGTGATTACTATAGGGCACTCGTATCTCTGTCACAGACAGACAGACAGACAGACAGAGTGATTACTATAGGGCACCCGTACCTGATACGAGGCCCTAATTAATGCCTGGATTGCTTTGCAATACTTTAATATTGAAGGAACACACTGTTCTGTCAATAATAATTAAGCACACAACATTCATCACTTTAATATTAAACATTAGATTATGCGGAAATTGTGATACTGTCTCCCTACATTGGATTTTCAACTAGGGATGTACTTCCTAATTCCGTTTAGCAGTACGTACAATCCTATGACCTTAAGGAAGATGTTTAAATAACCTGTATTAAATTCGTTTTCCTCTTGGTGACAATGTTATCCTTATTTCCTCATCAGAAAAAAAGCTACAGGTTTTTGTGTTTTAACACGAAACTATCAACAAAATTGGCTGTATACGTAAACCTTGATATTAACCTACACAAATGTACTGACGCCAGCTCTCATTTAACGATCATTAATTTTCCTTTCTTCAGTAGCATCATTCCAACCTAGGCAGAAGTATACTTACAACTGTTCAATTATATGTAACTACATCATACCAGGTGTAGTTATATGGCCACTGATAATGTAGCTAAGTATTGGTCAATTTAACTATAATGCAATTTCACAACCTGGAAATAGCAGCATGGCATCACACGAAAAGAGAGCTGCCTCCGGTGTTTACATTTTAAAACATTCAAGTGTGACGTCACATCCCAGTACCCGTACAGGAAAAGAATTGCCTCTCAGGAGTACTGTATACATTAAGGGGAAAGTAACTCTAATGAAAAGAGAACTCTATGATTATGAATGTAATTATATTGAATATATCCTAGATGTTTTAAACTGTGATAAATTAACAATTGGTTTATACAATAGTTGATATATAGTCTTACTGTGAAGTGCATCTCCTTTACAAGAGAGTTCAACAATAAAAAAACTAATTTAGTAGTTATGTTGTATTTTGACAGCGTTGATAAACAAGAGGCCCAATGGGCCTGCATCGGACATTAGGTTGAACAGAGTTAATAGTCTTCCAACCCAGCATGCTTCTGGCAAAATATCATTACCCTGGACCTTTTGGTTATACAGAACAAATCATTTAAAGATTAAAACATATATTGACCACTGTGACCTTGAATTTTGGCGAAGGTCATTCACTTGGTAGTCCTTCATCCCAGCATGTTAATGGCCAAATATCATCACCCATGGCCTTTTGCTTTTTAAGAAGTCATTCAATGTTTTTTTAAACATATCTGACACTTGTGACCTTGAATATATATATTTGTATGTCAAGGTCATTCATTTGAACAAACTTGGTAGTCCTTCATCCCAGCATGCTACTAGCCAAATATCATCACAATAGGCCTATTGGTTATTCAGAAGTTGTTTAAAGGTTTTAAACATATTTGCCCTCTGTGACCTTTAATATAAGTCAATGTCATTTATTTGAACAAACTTGGTAGCCCTTCATCCCAGCATGTTACTGGCCAAATATCCTCACCTAGGCCTCTCGGTTATTCAGAAAAAGTTGTTTGAAGGTTTTAAACATATTTGACCCCTGTGACATTGAATATAAATCAAGGTCATTTATTTGAACAAACTTGGTAGCCCTTCATTTCAGCATGTCACTGGCCTACATGTATATCATCACCCTAGGCCTCTTGGTTATCCAGAAGAAGTTGTTTAAAGATTTTAACATATTTGACCCCTGTGACCTTGAAAATGGATGAAGGTCACTTATTTGAACAAAATTGGTAGCCCTTCATCCCAGCATTCTACTAGCCAAATATCATCACAATAGGCCTATTGGTTATTCAGAAGTTGTTTAAAGGTTTTAAACATATTTGCCTTGATCTGTGACCTTTAATATAAGTCAATGTCATTTATTTGAACAAACTTGGTAGCCCTTCATCCCAGCATGTTACTGGCCAAATATCATCACCTAGGTCTCTCGGTTATTTAGAAAAAGTTGTTTGAAGGTTTTAAACATATTTGACCCCTGTGACATTGAATATAAATCAAGGTCATTTATTTGAACAAACTTTGTTGCCCTTCATTTCAGCATGTTACTGGCCAAATATCATCATCCTAGGCCTCTTGGTTATTTAGAAGAAGTTGTTTAAAGATTTTAACATATTTGACCCCCATGACCTTGAAAATCGATGAAGGTCATTTATTTGAACAAACTTGATAGCCCTTCATCCAAGCATGCTTCTGGCCAAATATCATCAACCTAGGCCTTTTGGTTACTGAGAAGAAGTTGTTTAAAGTAAAATGTTGACGCCAGCGGGACGGACTACGGACGGCGGATGCCGCACCATGCCATAAGCTCACTTGGCCCTTCGGGCCAGGTGAGCTAAAAAAAGGGAGGTAACTCTGACACAAATAATATGTAAGAGATCTAGATAGCATATACCCTTAAGTTCACTAAAGATTTATGCCTGCCGAGATAAAAAAATAAAACCTTCCTGATGGCATCAAGATAAGTCAATGTTTGTGTATTAAGTCATGCATGAACATACATACTTAAACTTTGTATTGTTCAGCTCAAAATACATTAAAAAGTTCCTTGTTATGGGGCCTCTTGTGCCCACAGACATTAACATCTCTTCACAATCCATCTGCTGTTTTAGTAAGTTCACGTCTAATTTACATGAACATTTAAAACATTGAGTAACATGAGACAACTTATTTCGATGAATAAGTATCAAAGACGTTTTTTCTATAATTTTTATTAATACTGCTATTCTATAAAAAAAAAAAGCATATTCAAAATTTACTAGCTGATGAATATATATGTCGACTGTTTTTGTCGATGGATGGTAAAACTGGAGACCCTTGAATTTGAAGGTAGGCCTATAGGAGTCATGTGCTGCTGGTCATCTAACAGTCTGTTAAAACGGATTTTAGGAACATATCATAACAAAAGGAAATCGACCGATCTTTGGAAGTCCGGTTGCAATTTACATTCAGAACACTGCTGCAGATTGATTTTTTTTTTACTTTTTTTTTTTTTGTGGCAGCGGTACGGGGATCCATACGATAAGTATACTAACAGTATGATATACAATGAATGACGCGATCTCAACGTGCTTTGTTAATACAAGCTTCAAGATGCCATTACGACCGTCTGAAAACATACCATGCAGTGTCATGCAGATATTTTTTGTTCTATAGAATGCCTCCAATTTCTAACAATTTGATCACACGGTTTACCTGTTTCTCGTCTTGTACAGCCAATACACGTCGACACGACCATCAATTACCTTTTATTGTATGGAATCACATAAATAACATGATAGGTGCTAGTTACTTAGCATATTGGGTTGGCTGTTGTTCAAAACATTTTAAAACATTCACCACTTTATCGTTTAGGGGACGGGGTCAAACTTTATATAAAGGTCAAGTAAGATAATACTTCCAATGAGTTGGTATTTCAGGAACTAACAGTTAAGATCAAGGTCAACGTACCTATTTATAGAAGTCTGCCTAAAAATGACACAAACTTGCATGGAAGCGGTAACATTTATATCTTGCAGTATGTTTTCAGTTTTGACACTTACATTTTGAATGTTCTTTATTCCACTTTTGGAATTGAATAAAAACTCCAAACTTCTTTGATTCAAAAATATAACAATAATGCCAACGTAACTTTCAAAACCTGACATATTGATAAATTAGTAGTCTGGCTACCAGCCCGTAAGTTTTTATGAAGAATTTCTCAACTGTATTTAACTACTAGCTTATCTCCCCCTAGTTTAGAAGAATCGGACACCCAAGTGATCAAAATGGTTATTCAATAGTCTAGGGGGCCAGTCTAATAGACCAGCTGCACAGCAAGAAAAATCTTAAAATAACATATTTGGAACAAACTACTTAGCCTATATATATTTTTTGCAATCAATGGCAATATGTTGTTCTTAAAACACATTTATTGTAGTAAGCTGCACAGCATCCTACACTCTCTACACAAAGCGAAAGTAAGCACAACCCCTGGAGTGTCCAGGATTGCAGGACTGAGTTGATGAAAGCATTGTTAGCTTAAAGCCAAAAAACATGAAAAACATCAGGTTGGATGTATTCATATCATCAATATCAATATATAACTGACCTTGTTTATAACATATTATAAATGATGATCTGATGACAATAAACAGAAAAAGTTAGCATATTTTGGCTTGTTAAAACAAATATCATTGAAAAATGAAAAAAAAAAAGAATAATCTCAAGCTTAACCAATTCCGAGATCCTATAAAGCTATTAAGCAGGACAGTAAACTTTCAAGAGCTTCAGTCGTATAAAGAATTGTTAGCTTAATAAAACACAAAAGATAAATTTCATTAATACATTATATAAGTTGTATATCTATTTTTAAAAAATATTCAAACATGTCATTGTGTATCAAGGGATCATGAATTCAAGTCAGCATCAGACATTAAAACCAAAATTAGTCATTTTTCCTGACACTTTCAAAAACAAAATATAATGTAAATATGATGCATAATTTACTGTCATTTGGACACACGTAAAATAAGATGTTTCACTCTGTGACAAATCTCTATCTCTATGTTATATATAAAACATTGAGGTCAGGATTTCCTCCAGCAGGATATAGGCGCATTTTACGTTAAGATGATTACAGTCCGACATAAACACTTCATATAACCTAATGTTAAATGCTGCATGACTTTCGAAGAAAGCTTCCACACAGTGAAACAGGTCAAGCTCGACTCCTTATACACACTACTACACTACTTCTCTTTATGACTTTCAAACTAACCCCTATAATGGTGACAGGAATTGATTTATAAATCAACACCCATCTTATTGAACCGCTTTGAGACGAGCTACTAACTAGGTTGTGATAAAGCGGTATATAAGAACCTTGAATTATTATTATATTATAATATATACTTCAGTTAGGAAGTGCTTACATATACATTTTGAAAATGGACTCCATCCATTATTTTATTACTACAATCACGGATATAACACATGTTCTTCAATGTATACAAACGCCCATCCCTCAGATATAAAAGATATATAATGCTTCCTACAATTTTATAAATACGAAAACAATACTAAAGTAAAATCCCTATGCAGTTAGAAATGTTTGCTTGTTCATCCGTCACGTCGTCAATGTCGGACTGTTGTGACAAATGTCTTTCGAATCAGCCCCTGTAGTTCAAGCAATACTTTGAAAACACCCCTCAATATATAACAGCAATATTAAATCAATCGTTGTCGTTCCAATGAAAGGTGGAAGGAACGTATGACGGTATGTTTTTGTAATCATCTCTGTCTCACACACCCACGCACACACACATAAATATAAACACACACAAAACACTAACAAGCATGTCCGCCTGAAAGAAGGAAGTAAAATAGCATACACAAGATAAATAGGCCATTAAAAGTAAATAATAATGATATCAAACTTAATTAATAAATGTAGTATCAATGCTGAACAAACTTACCAGGTAGCTGCTGGTTTTAATCAACGTAAAACATTTAAGAACGAGAATAATCCAGAAATTTAGGCCTGGAGCACTTTGCAGATTCTGATTCGCTACAATTTCAAACGAGGAAGTATATTTGTATGGTCATCTTAGCGAGCTCTCTCGGCGCAGTGTGTATTAGTTCGAAGAGAATGTGATGTCACAGGAGGGTATGCGAGTATGCTTAAACATTTGTTGTACGAGTATGACACTGGCAGGATCGATGCTTTTTGAATTATTATGCAACCGGAAGTGAATTAAGTGGACAGTATTAAGAAGCACCTCAAGAAGCGACTATATAGACGCTTATTATTAATTACAACGGTGTCACCTGCAATGAACCAATTATATTGCAAATCCTTTGTTATAGATTTATAGGAACTGTGTTCATTGCTAGGCATATAGGGTTATATTTGGTAGTTAAGATTGTTTTTGTCTAAACAAATTGTGGAACTTTTGAGTATCGTTTATACTTATATATAGTTGTGAGACTTCGGATATTTTTTGGAGCCATTAATGGATTTGTGTCGCACTCTAATATATAGTGACAGGGTATAATATTTACCACTCTGTGACATTACCACCACGTAACCAAACCATTATTATGACGTCATAATTTTTACGTTGGCTCCCACTGATCTTCCCTTGAGCATGGATTTTCTATTCATTAAACAAGCATACAAGATGCATACACTGGTTTGAACTTAATACTGACTTAAATAAACAAATTTTAAATAGTTTTAATATTGTAATATAAGTATCGACTAGTCTTGGCGTTCATTGTCATTCATAGCAATATTAATGATAATTTTGTCTGATTTTGGCAGGTTTGAACAAATCGTTTTCATGGATAAGGTAAAGTAAAGGTTGTAATGCAATGAAGGGTCTTGGTTGAAAATTGTTCAAGCAAATGTAAAGTTTCAGGTATTGTAATGCGTGCACTTATATTACTTACCATGTAACTTGTTTGGAAATGTTCTTGACGAAAAAGAAGAATTGGTTGGGAAACCCAATTTGTTTGCCTACAAGGGATGCCCCTTGAAAACCAGATTTTCCGTTCTGTGTCCGACCGGGTAAAAGCAAGGACAATCTTTCATTAGTTAATTATCCTTAAGTATATGCGTACTCAGTTCAATATTTATCATTCATGAACTTTTGTTGAGGTACATACAGTGTATGTGGTTATAAGTACATGTGAATGCGATACTGACCGGGACGAAGTCAAGGTAAATATCACTTTCAGGTCTATATAACCAGACATTCACCGAAATAAAAGTCCTTAATTGTTATATTAACTACGAAAGTTTGATGTTTGTATCATTAACCAAGAAGGAGATAAGTTCTGCATTTAGCAGAGAACATTGTGACGTTCCGATTGAAATGACGTCATAAAGTGAATATTGACCTGATGTCTCTAAAAATTTCACACTGAGTCAATATCACAAAGTGCCGACCTCCACGTGATTATCATTCAACCAATGAGGATGTAGGAAAAAAGGATACAACCGAATATTAACTATCATTATTTTTTCATATTATTCCCGACAAGAGATTGGCCAGGAGTGCATCACGTGTCCACCGATAAAAACTGATATTGACTTGGAGCGCGTGATTTTTGTTGAAGGACTGGATGTTTCTAAAAATATAACTATGACGTGTCTCCAAACGATGCACCGTCCCACCAGCTTTTTCATTGAGTTTTTTTCAGATTGCTAACATATCTGTTTTGTAAAATAATAAATCAATTGTAGCCTTTAACTTCGATTAATACCTGTATTTATCGACCCGAGAAAAGATATGTTGACCTCGGACTGCGTCCTCGGTTAATATATCTTTCCTCGGGTCGATAAATACAGGTATCGACCTCAGCCAAAGGCTATAATTGAATATTATCATATATTTGTAGCTTAATGTTAAGGCAACACTTTTAATTCAAAAGTTACCATTTTAAAAGGTACGTTATAATCATTTCCAGTTATGCAGAAACACGTAATGTAAAAAGAAAAAAGCGCTGATAGCACGACATTTAAATAGTCGTGTAGATGCAGTTGAGATATTTCCTCGGTCACATGACAATGTAGATGTTTGGTGATCAGGGAAGAAGGTTTAGCTCGTGTGTTCAGCCTGGATCGCTTCATGATAAGTTGTGATCTAGCCAATGAAATTACAGGTCATCTTTCAAGACATTTTAAACATTTCCTTACTGTTTTTGCTCTGATAATAGTCAAATATTGATACGCCAGGAGAAATATATCCAGATATTTATAATATTTTAGTTCCACTGACGCAGACTTTTCAGCCTGGACCTACCAAGGTAGTGTTAGTAGATTCCAGAAGTGAGCTATCAAGGAAGCTGCAGTAGCTTTTAGAAATGAGTTATCATAGTAGTTTTAGTAGCTTTTAGAAATGAGTCATCAAGATAGTTTTAGTAGCTTTTAGAAATGAGTTATCAAGGTAGCGTCAGTAGCTTTTAGAAATGAGTTATCAAGGTAGCGTCAGTAGCTTTTAGAAATGAGTTATCAAGGAAGCTGCAGTAGCTTTTAGAAATGAGTTTTCAAGGAAGCTGCAGTAGATTTTAGAAATGAGTTATCAAGGAAGCGTCAGTAGCTTTTAGAAATTAGTTATCAAGGTAGCGTCAGTATCTTTTAGAAATGAGTTATCAAGGTAGCGTTAGCAGCTTTTAGAAATGAGTTATCAAGGAAGCAGCAGTACCTTTTAGAAATGAGTTATCAAGGAAGCTTCAGTAGCTTTTAGAAATGAGTTATCAAGATAGCTTTAATAGCTTTTAGAAATGAGTTATCAAGGAAGCTTCAGTCGTTTTTAGAAATGAGTTATCAAGGAAGCTGCAGTAGCTTTTAGAAATTAGTTATCAAGGATGCTTCAGTAGCTTTTAGAAATGAGTTATCAAGGAAGCAGCAGTAGCTTTTAGAAATGAGTTATCAAGGAAGCTGCAGTAGCTTTTAGAAATTAGTTATCAAGGATGCTTCAGTAGCTTTTAGAAATGAGTTATCAAGGAAGCTTCAGTCGTTTTTAGAAATGAGTTATCAAGGAAGCTGCAGTAGCTTTTAGAAATGAGTTTTCAAGGAAGCTGCAGTAGATTTTAGAAATGAGTTATCAAGGAAGCGTCAGTAGCTTTTAGAAATGAGTTATCAAGGTAGCCTCAGTAGCTTTTAGAAATGAGTTATCAAAGTAGCTTCAGTAGCTTTTAGAAATGAGTTATCAAGATAGCTTTAATAGCTTTTAGAAATGAGTTATCAAGGAAGCTTCAGTAGCTTTTAGAAATGAGTTATCAAGATAGCTTTAATAGCTTTTAGAAATGAGTTATCAAGGAAGCTTCAGTCGTTTTTAGAAATGAGTTATCAAGGAAGCTGCAGTAGCTTTTAGAAATGAGTTTTCAAGGAAGCTGCAGTAGATTTTAGAAATGAGTTATCAAGAAAGCGTCAGTAGCTTTTAGAAATGAGTTATCAAGGAAGCTGCGGTAGCTTTTAGAAATGAGTTATCAAGGTAGCGTTAGCAGCTTTTAGAAATGAGTTATCAAGGAAGCAGCAGTACCTTTTAGAAATGAGTTATCAAGGAAGCTTCAGTAGCTTATAGAAATGTGTTAGCAAGGTAGCTGCAGTAGCTTTTAGAAATGAGTTATCAAGGAAGTTTCAGTCGCTTTTAGAAATGAGTTATCATGGAAGCTTCAGTAGCTTTTAGAAATGAGTTATCAAGATAGCTTTAATAGCTTTTAGAAATGAGTTATCAATGAAGCTTCAGTGGCTTTTAGAAATGAGTTATCAAGGTAGCGTCAGTAGATTTTAGAAATGAGTTATCAAGGTAGCGTCAGTATCTTTTAGAAATGAGATATCAAGGTAGCGTCAGTAGCTTTTAGAAATGAGTTATCAAGGGAGCGTCAGTATCTTTTAGAAATGAGTTATCAAGGTAGCGTCAGTAGATTTTAGAAATGAGTTATCAAGGTAGCGTCAGTATCTTTTAGAAATGAGTTATCAAGGTAGCGTTAGCAGCTTTTAGAAATGAGTTATTCAGGAAGCAGCAGTAGCTTTTAGAAATGAGTTATCAAGGAAGCGTCAGTAGCTTTTAGAAATGAGTTATCAAGGAAGCTGCAGTAGCTTTTAGAAATGAGTTATCAAGGAAGTTTCAGTCGCTTTTAGAAATGAGTTATCATGGAAGCTTCAGTAGCTTTTAGAAATGAGTTATCAAGGAAGCTTCAGTAGCTTTTAGAAATGAGTTATCAAGGTAGCGTCAGTATCTTTTAGAAATGAGTTATCAAGGTAGCGTCAGTAGCTTTTAGAAATGAGTTATCAAGGTAGCTTTAGTAGCTTTCAGAAATGAGTTATCAAGGTAGCTTCAGTCGCTTTTAGAAATGAGTTATCATGGAAGCTTCAGTAGCTTTTAGAAATGAGTTATCAAGGTAGCTTAAGTAGCTTTTAGAAATGAGTTATCAAGGTAGCTTTAGTAGCTTTAATTAGTGAGTTCCCAATGTCGTTAGTAGTGAGTTAACAAGCTTTTAGTACTGAGATATCAATGTAACTTTATTTATTTATTTGTTTTGATGTGCTGCTGCTTTGACCCGTTTTTACGGAGTTTATTGTTATAGTGATAATAATAATATTTATTCAGGAAAAGGCATAAACAAAACAAAAAATCCATATAAGAAGGTGATTTAATGAATTAATATCAATAGTCATTGGAGTGTACCTGTCATTGCGAGGGTCATCTGACCTTTCACCATAGAAAATGGCAGCCTCCAAAACAACTGCAGCAGATAGGCGTCTTAAACCTTAAAACATCTTTGAAGATTGCAAAATCAATTTTCCTATTACGAACTTTTCCTTCCTTGATAGTTACGAATTGTGCCTTATCGCTTCGTTGGTCCTATCACGGTTCTCGTGATCAGGACGGAGCATACAGGCGTCGACGATGAAGCAGAAAACGCTTATCTTTCCGGATCACATCCTCGATACTCCAGAGGTTACGCTAGTTACCCCTGGATATCGAGGATGTTCGGGACAGTGATTATTATGCTCCTTGTACTTCTTCTAAAGTCTCACATACATGTCCGAGAAGGACTTTTAATTATGCACGCAACAAATCACAGGTCTGAGAGAGGGAAACGACATGTGCATGCCAGAATTCAGCAGAAGTTACCAAAAGCAGCCCTAAATCTATGGAAAATGAAGCTACAAGCCTATATTCTACACTACAGAAGTTGGAATCGTACCATTATACAACCCAACGTATTGACAAAGAGACTGTCACGAAAAGACCGTGTTATTATATCTTGGCCTTGTGTCCTGCTAAATAACTACGTTACTGTACTGTTGTGTGGTACTTAAATTGAGTTTTTTGAAGTAAAACCAATTTTCATGATGTAATACTTACCATAACTTTAGTATAGTATGCATATACAATACCTACACCCATCTTTGTAGCCCAAAAACAAAAGATTCAAATATCCCTACCTCCCTACCGTGACGTAATCTCGATGACAGAGCCACGGAGTGATCTCCCTTCCTCAAACCCCCTTTTATGGAGCCTAAAGGCAGCCGGGATGAGGAGGCAAGGGGAGGAATACAGGGTGGGACTCCATAAAGTTATGGTAAGTATTACATCATGAAAATTGGTTTTACTTCAAAAACCTCAATTTCATTTCAGTAATAATTACCATAACTTTAGTATGCGAATTCGTCTTACCGTAGTGGAGGCTTCGAATCCAGGCAGACCAGGCTGACGGAACAAACTCGAGACATGCTCAAGGTAGGGAAAAGGTTCAAGGAACCCCCCTAATAAAGCCCCGAAAGTAATTAAAAAATGGAAAACCTCCCCGTGAAACGAGCAGGTGTACCACCGTGGTGCCTGATAGCATACTATTTAAAATCACTGAATTACTGTGGAGGAACAGCCACAGACTGTGCAACCACCACCGGTCCAAGGGAATACAATCCATCAGAATGAGAGGCCAAGGACCGGAGATAAAAATCCGTGAAGGTAGTCTGTCCGCGCCAGAAAGCTGCGGACATGACCTCCTGAAAGGGGGACCCATTGAGGAGGGCCCATGACGCAGCAAGGGCCCTGATCTCATGAGCTCTCACCTTATACAACGCCCGAACCTGATCATCCGAGTGGTCGTAACCGTACTTGATGACCTGACAGATCCATCTAGACACTGACTGAGAAGAGATATCCTGTTGACCCTGCTTAATGGGCAAAAACAGACGAGATCGAGGACCTCGCCCCCCCC
>NW_018408713.1:2056259-2058206 GCF_002113885.1 Mizuhopecten yessoensis
TCTCTCCAGATACGCGACAACCGTAGTGTTGCCCATAGCCACACAAACCACCTTGGAATGCAGGATCTCCCGAAAAGACTGCAGAGCCAACAGAACAGCCCTCATCTCGAGCACATTGCTGTGCTCCGAGAGCTGTTCCCCAGGCACTCCCCCGACTAGCAACGCCCGTCGAGATAAGTTCCCCACCCTGTCATGGATTCATCCGTGTACAGGGTCATAGTGGGAACCGGCTCGGACAAAGGAACCCCTCGGAGAACATTGTCCTGATGAGTCCACCAGCGTGCGTATTCCTTGACCGACTGGTTCAGAGGAAGCAAGGCTTCCCAATCCCTTGAAGGAGGGACCCAGTTGGCAAGGAGAAACATCTGGAGAGGCCTGATGTGAAGTCTCCCTAAGGGGACCACATCGGCCAGGGCGTTGAGATATCCCAGAAAACTGAGAAACCAACGTACCTGGACTTGAGACCGGCCGATAAAGGTCAGAGCAAAAGCCCTGGCCTTCTCGAACTTCTCCATCGGTGGAAGGGCGATGCCCTGAACCGTATTGAAACGGTTCCCCAGAAAAACAAAATCCTGAGATGGGGAAACCTCCGACTTTTCTCTGGAAGGAATGAAGCCGACCTTGAGTAAGAGTTTCAGAACCAACCGGGTGACCTGCACCAGAGACTCTCTCACTAGGTGGAGCATGAGGGAGTCGTCGAAATAGATGTGAACATCTATTCCTCGAGAGTGCAGGAATCCCACGACCACCTGCAGCAGCTTGGTGAAAACCAAAGGTGCAGTCGTGAGCCCGAACGGCATGGCCCGGAACTGGAAGACCTTTCCGTTGCAAGTAAAACGGAGGTACTTCCGTGCCGACTTCTTGATGGGGATGTGGAAGTAGGCGTCCTTTAGATCTACTGAAGTCGCCCACATTCCCTCTCTCACGGAGGCGATAATACCCCGAGGAGTCTCCATCTTGAAGTGAGGAGAATCTACGTGCTTGTTGAAGGCACTTAGATCTATGATGGGACGCCACGCCCCGGACTTCTTCCGAACCAGAAACATTCTGGAGTAGAACCCGGGAGTGCATCCCGACATAGGAACCTCCTCGACCGCGCCCTTGGAAAGCATGGTCCTTACTTCCTCCTGGAGCGCCAGAGCCTTTTCCGGATCCCCCGGTGGAGGAAAAAAGATTGGCTCTGACGCTAAGGGCGGATCCCGCACTAGCGGAATGCCTAACCCCTCCTTGATCACAGACAAGGTCCATGCGTCTTCCGTAATTTCCTTCCACTCTGGAAGGAAAGCAGAAAGACGACCCCCCACAGGAAGATCTGGTCGAGGCAGATCGAGACCTTGCCAGGCAAGAGAATCGTCTGCTGACCCGAAGCCTAATCCTGCGGGAGAAGGACCTAAGCTTGAGCCGAGAGGACTGCATTCCTCCCGGCCAAACTCGTCGTCTGACACGACCAAGGAGGGAAGAAAAGAGTCAGGAACCCTTCTTCTTACCCCCAGGAGGGTTCTTACCCTTCTTACCCTTCCATTTGTTGCCCTTGAAGGGAGGCTTATACTTGGGCTGCGCAGAGGACTGCGAAGCCGAAGGTTTAGCCTTCTTCTTAGGAGGCGCTGACCCCTGCGAGGTACTGGCCTTCTCAGCCTGAATCCTCTTCACCAGAAGTGCAGAGGCGACCGAGTCCTCCTTCAAATCCTTCTGAACAGAAGGAAGGGCCCCTCCAAAAAGAGTGGACCCTGAGAAGGGGGCAGTCAACAGTCTGGAACGGTAAGGCTCATCGACCGGGCGATTTTTCAAAACTGAAAACCGCCTAGCCAACAAGACATTGACGAGGGATGACACCTGTAAAGCTGCCAGCGCTCTCAATGCCCCGTTCAGGGCAGAGGTCACTCTGTCCTGGATGTCGGCCTGCTCTGTCTCGGTAATCCGACCCTCAGGCAAGTCGGATACCCTATA
>NW_018408713.1:2063592-2126487 GCF_002113885.1 Mizuhopecten yessoensis
GTTTCTTCAGAAAGTCGTGTACAGTTGTGCATCGTACGAACAATTAACGAGGATATGTTAAGACATTTTTGTGGTTTTCATGCATATTGCCTTATAATGTGAGAATGTAACCAATAACATGTCCGAGAATAATATGAATCGAATATAAATGCTTACTGAGATATACCATTTGAGTCATAGGCTCATAAGTTGTGTTTTTCTTATGTTATGGCTAGTTATGTAAAATCGGATATCGGTAGGACTTTACAAATAAAGGATATCGTGCGGACATTTTTCTAAATAACTTTATGCATGTAACGAGGATATATCTTTTGGTCAAACGTGTGTGTAATTCAGTCAATAACTCCAAATACCACATATACCAAAGAAAAAAATCAAGTATCATTTAACTCTTTGTCTTTACAGGAAGAGATACCTGAGCATACATCACGCGACGGGTGTTCTTAATTAGGACGTAAAAGCTTCTAAAGGACTTAAAATTGGCAGAGTAATCTCCCTTCCTTCATAAGCTTCTAAAGGACTTAAAATTGGCAGAGTATTTATAACCTCCCTTCCTTCATACTGTAGCTGAAAATACATCAATGTAATATCGTTCTTTTATTCTGAAAATTAAAACTGATATATACATATATTTGATTTCAAAGGTAATCGTCAGGTAAATCTCAAGTTTTACATATTTATACTTAATAATATTACACAATTTGAAGTTTCAATATATAAATGTAAGTTTTTTCTCCGAGTCATCATTCTAAATACCTGTCTCGAACTTTTTGAAATATAAATTATTTTGAAATATATTCATTCAAAAATAGGGGCCTATTATATTAATTAATATTAATGAAAGGAATTGGGCTTCACAACTCATTATGTCATTTCCCAACAGTGTGATAAACATAAGTTTGATTACACGTGATGGTAACATTTTAAACATATACTCATTGTAATTGACAAGGAGTAAAATACAACCAAGAGAAAAGTTGAGAGGGGGCGTGGCAGTCCAGGCGGGAAGGAGAATGACATCAAAATGTTGATTTCCACTTCAACTGCGTAGTATCACGGACTTAGATAGCAATTCTGTGGTAAAGTCTACTTATTTAATATTCACAACCAAATAAAATAATTTACATCCCAAAACGTTCCATATTTTAAACATAATATGTTGGTGTGTACAAAATATTGATGTTACGCAGTAAAAGTTAACCTTTTAGTGTATCTTTTATAATTAAATTACGATAGCTTCCCTTATTCTTCATTCAATTTTGAAACATATATTAAAGGGCCAGTTTCCAAAACGGCCCCTTCTCTGATTCAAATTTCCTGTTGGTGGTGCATTGCCCATGCCGTTGTGGTCACAAATCTATAAAGTATAAAGATTTAGGTCACTTGGTTTGTTTTATGGCTCCTCAAATTTGTACCTTTCAGAAGCTGTCTAAGTGTTGATAAAATGTGCATGTTATGTAAAATATTAATGAAAATCTAATCAAATGATGGTCACCGTAAAGAATACATTCATGGCATGATTGTGACAAAAAATCATGTTTCCATCGCGCCATTTGGCTGTTTTATGGAAGAAACAATCTCAAAAATGCCATTTTCGATGATAACATTTTAGACACAAAAACTGTGTTTTTTAGAGAATACACCCTTTTATGGGCGTTGGATGCAAACCAATTTTTATCCTATTAAACAGTACGTAATATGCTATTGATGAGAGGAAAAATCATCAAAATGTAAGTGGTGGAACATTTTCAAATGTTGGGTTGAATTAGCCTATGGTTGAATTGCCGATTTTCGACTTTCTTTAGATAATTAACAAAAAAACGAGAGTATTTGCTCGGTATGTTGAGAATATGTACACAGATATGAAAAAAAGTGAGAGAAACACTTTTTCATAAAAAAAATCCAAGATGGCTACTTCACAAGTCCCCGTGGTTGAAGACATTGGCTGACAAATAGACAGAACAACAAACAAAACGTGTTCCTTATGATTTTGGTTGGTTTTCGCATTTACGGGAGTGTTCATAGCTACGGGCGATTGTATAATACCTATATTTATAAGTTTGGTTAGTCACATGGTAACGGGGATCTTTCATATCGAGCCCCAAACATACTTTCGACATATGCACTCCGTTGCCGCATGGAAAACTATTTCAAGTTTTGTCGGAATTTCTTTACCTGTGGTTGTAATGGTCGAGGGTTTTCCAGCGTCCTGTAATACCCAAGGTAGTACAAGATACTGGAGATGTGCGCACACATTCCCATCGTTCTCTCTCCAACTGGGCACTGGCAGTAGTAGTCCTTTATTGGGGCCTCAACATCGGGTGAAACGGTGAACCGTATCCAAACGTTATATTTCGTTTGGCTTTTGTGTCGAGAATGTATTTGACATCGGAGAAGGTCTGGGGAGTGCTGGTAAAGCCACACCTCATAGTCTCCGTCATCACTTAAATGTTCGGCGATGTAACCAGGAGCCAGAGATATCTGATACGTTCCACACGTAATGGTTCTCAAGTAATCAAGATCGAGACGGGGAAACAGTACGGAAGATGCATCCATCTTGACAAACTCGGACCTTGCCCGTCTAGATAGATCCGGATCTGTCTTGACTCTCTGAGCTAAACCATTCGGTGTTGTCAAACGGTCCTTCATACGTTCAGCCATTAGCCTATCTTTGGCATCTCTCTCTGGAGATCTCTGGTAGATCGGTCCTCTAATACCATTCAGACAGGCTGTGACGGTTCGAAGCAAAGCCTCGATGACATTGATAAAGCTGTTAGACACCAATTGCGTTCGGAAGAACGTCCAGTGTTTCAGACGACCATGATAGGATTCCACAATCCACCTCGATTTGGTGATAGTTCTGTCAAGATTTGCTTGGACGTCAGAATGTTGACTTTGACCGGGTTTCAGGTATGACGGCATGCTAGCATTGAGGCCAGAGGCTTCGAGAACTGGTAGGACATCTCTAAAACCTCGGTCAACGACAACGTTGTCGTCTGGTTGTAGCCAAGTAACTAGCTTGTCCATGACTTTTTTTGTAATTGTAGCATCATTTTCGCTGCCAGTGAATGGTCCTACTGTGTCCAGAATGTAGCCATCTGGTAAGGCGATGCTCATGAATTTGAGATAGTTTCTCTTCTTCTGGCCACAGTAGGACATTCTCTGGAGCTTGTGGTCGGAGCTTTTCTGGATATAAATATAGGTGCCATCTAATATGGCAGTGGCTTTATCTCCAAAAAATGCTTCTGAAAAGACAGTATTGTGCCCGAGCAACTGTTCTCTTGTCAAGTGATCCGGACCTAGAAATTGTGGGACTATCGATGTGTCTAATGCCTGTACTATGGAGTGGAAAGTTTTGGACACACTTGACTTGGAAATTCCAAAAAGAGAAGAACACTGACTCCAGGAAATGTCGGTTTTCAGTTTTACCCAGAACAGTAATAGAGCATCGTGTGTAGTCTTGGTATATATACCAGATGAAAGATATGGGGAACAGTGCGAGTGGATTTCGAGGAACTGATCTTTGGACCAACCTGTCCAGGCCATGCATGCCGAGTCATCAAGAGAAGAAAAGCTTATTGTAAACGCAGACTGGTTCTGTGAAAGGACGTGCGACACCTCTAGGAGGTCATTAATGATTTCGGACGATTTTGATGGTAACTGAGATTCCAAGGAACCTCTACCATCAAGGACAACCTCTGTAGACGGATCTAAGTCGTTACCAATAAGGTGAATGGAGCAGACGCGGGATGAGGTGGGACACCACAGTTTGTGTGAATAGATCAGGTGATGTCTTGCACGTTTTGGTAAGACTGATGATTTTGTTCCATTTCTTGCAAAGGTAACAAGACAGAGACAGCATTTTTTGTGTGAAGATGATCCATTCAAAAGATCATGAAGGGTCAGCAACGGCAGGATATGGGACGGGGAGTCGTCTTCTTCCTCTATTTCCTGGTTCTGCTCGGGTTCAGGTTCAGGCTGATTTTTGTTCCGAAGATACTTCATGTAGCACTTCTGGCAAATAAGTGCTTGTTCCTTTGCTGACATCAATCCTTGTTGCACCAGCGTATCTAGGAGCCATTTATATTGTGGACTATTTACATTGCGTGCACTTCTGTTCTTATTGCCACTACGTTTCTTGAAGTATACTTGACACCCTTCTCCAACACATTTACCCTCCATCTTGAAACAATAACGATTGGTTTATGAAGCGTCGATAAAGTAACAAAATAGCAAGCCACCGATGATTGCTGTAAACAGCTAATACTTAGTAGTTTGGTACAATTATGCGAAAATGTGTGATAAATAACGAACAACTAATTACACAAAATAACAAGACAATATAATAAATCACATTCAATACCTCCAAGAAGCGCAGAATTGATTGATTACTTAGAACAAAATAAAGTATTTCATATGGATAATCTATCTATTCGATGTGGCGTGGTCGGCAGGCACAAAGAAAGTGAGACAAGTCAGGGTCCCAACCCTGACAGAGCCACAACGCTTTGGAGATGGGACAATAAAACAAGGAAAGTGAGACAAGAATAGCTAGCGTCGAGTCAATGATTCCGTAAACGTATAGACAAAGACAAGAAGATACGGATAAATGTACAAGGCCACACGATCAGAAAATTCAGAAGAGGACAACTTGAGATAGAACAGTATTCATGTATCAGGGTGTCCTCAGTGTAAATCTTTATATCGATACTGTTTATTTAGTCGTTACACATCATAAAACTGTCATGAAAATATCCGCTCTGATATTCAATATAAAAGTTTGTATATAATAAGCTATATAATAGGGTTTCAGACAAGGTTGTTACTCATTTCCCCTTTTCTTTCAATTTACAACCACATTCAGGCGGCGATATGAGAACGTTCCACCACATGGAATTAGCTGATTTTTGGTACACATATGAAACAAGTAAAGCTCTATCCGATTTTCTGATGGAAATTTGCATCCAAAACTATATAACGGGAGAAAATTGCAATTTTATGGCATTTTTCTTCATAATTGTGTCTCTGCAAGTGCATTTTCATCCGAGAATTTTTTTTTTTATGTTTTATGAATAAACACGATGTTTTGGAAATATTTATCAAAAGAAATTTATACTATGTTGCGAATTACAATTTCGAGATAACCTTCTTTTATTTACGAACTTATGTCTTTGATGCTGAAATTGACAACTTTATAAAAATACATTTTCACTGAAATTATGAAATCTGGGTGTCGGAAAGGTGTAAAATTATTCTTCGGAAAAGAAAAAAACAGTAGTTGAGCTAGATAAGAAATTATACGGGGGCAGGCTCCTATGGAGAATTAACATTACTGGAAACAGGCCCTTTGTAGTAAATAGTAAAAATAGTAAATACCATGAAAAAGATCGGTCCTAATGGTGCCTGCTCGTACACACTTAACTCTGAATATAAAGCCCCCTCTCCAGTTTAAAACCTCGATATAGGTCTAATGTCTCTCGTTGATATCCAGTGAAAGTTCCATTTGCAACCCCGCTTACCGCCAACATATTTTATAAGACTTAAAGAGACCAAGTCAAATTAAAAGTAAACACAAGTTAATTACGGCGTCATTTTTGTTTGAAATGAATGTTTAATACTGATTGAAATCGGGGGAAATATCACTGGTTGTATTAGCTGTCCACAGAAAAATGTTTCAAACCTTTTGTAGATTTTATATAAGACTGTACAGGGAGAATGGATCAGCATCACCCTAAAGAATATAATGTAACGTACACAGTGATGTAGTGAACTAAATCTGATCTACATTGGAAAACGCCCACCGAGTCGTTTCAATACAATGAACCGGGATTTTTGTAATCTGCTTTGTTTCTTAATATACAAACCATGCAAAGCGCTTTAAACCTGGTGACAGTCGCAGGTGAGTCTTGAAAAATGACATTTGAGTATTCTGAAGGAAAGGATTTGTTTGTGTGAAAATCCATTGTTTAAGACAATGATGGACTTTAACATTTGCAGACTTCGGCTCAATGGCAATTTGATTGAGAGCGTTTATGTTGAAGTGCAAAAATAACAAAAACCCATATCATTGAAAACATTTCTTTTTATGAAACCATGATTCAATTTTGACAAGACTCTTCATATCAACTAAACATGCATTTATATCGTTAGACTTAACAACAACAATAATAATATATACTTCATGAATATCAAAATATGTATATTGTATATTGATATAGAAAAAACGCATCCACATCGTTAAAGCATTGTTTATAATCTTGTTTTTCTGAGCTATTTGCCGACCAAAATTCTTTCCATGAGTGCCGGATATTGTTTTGAGACTAGTAAATGAAGATGCAGAATTTAACAAACAAGGGGAGGTAATCACCACTACAATCAGTCATGTACTAGATTTGTCATGTTTCTTAGCGTGGAAATGTTGTTTTTTTTAAATGAGAAGCATGCTACGGTAAAACGGTAAAATAGCATGAATATTTTGAAATGTTTTCTCATTTACGGAAGGTAACGTCAGTTCCCGATTGATCCTTTTACGATATTTTCTTAATATATTAAATACACGGTTTGCCAAACCCCTTTATAACGCCAAAATTTCCCTGGACAAATGGCGGCAGTATAACGAGGTTGCACTGTACTTTTCCTCATTCTGTGCACATCATGTTTATATATTACAAATAGTCATACACAACATTAAAATACATGTATATGATTGCAGATGAGCTTCGATATTTAGGTCACGAGAAATGTGAAACAGTCAGAGAACGTCCATGTTAAGGAGCCTTCGACTGATAAATAAACTTCCGACCGTAAATAGAGGTGCTCATATAATGATAGCAAGCGAAACTGACAATATCTGTATTAGCACGGAATTAAATAAGATTGCTATCTAAGTCGAGGTATTAGTTACTAAGCTCATATGAAATGTATATTAATTTTATATGTCAATTCTCTGTGATGCTAATGCTCTGTGCTAAACCGAGCTCTGATTTTCTGATTAAATAAGGGTTGTTGTTTTTTTCTATTTATACAAACATACATTAGCTTTTTATTACTTAACCCCGTCGGCGAACGAGGTAAGGGTTGTAAAAATCAGCCCTCCCTCTAAAAGCAATAAAATAAAATGTATAATAACAGAAACTGTCTGAACGAGACACTTCAAACACTTCTAGTTTTTGCAGTACCTTTGTAGGTACAAGGACCACAAACGGACATGATAAAAAGCCCAGTATGTTCTTTTAGTGCCAATAGCATTTCTCATCAAATTGGCAAAATAAACTATCAAATAAAAACAAATTCAAGATCTATTAACGTTAAGTGAAATCAAAGTTTGTACAGAATAAAATTTGTTTCTGTGTCATGGTATGGAGGTCAAAACGGTTATCTCCCTTTACCAGTTTAGATGTACGCTATACCACCGAGGACCTGAGAATTTGTTACAGTTGGACCTAAACTAAGGTGTTCAAAATCTTATATGTAACAACCCAATAAACTTTTAACAAGTAAACACCATATGGTATTTGTTAGAAAGGTTATCATTTTTTCTAAAGTGTTCTTTTCAAAAAAAAAAAAAAAAAGTTCTGGCCAGATCACAATACAGCCATAGAGCCAAAAAAATGTTTTAAACAAAGGTACTAAATAGGATTACATTTGATAGTAGATCACATACCTTCAAAAATGGTAGGTATGGTCAAAATGTCGTAATCTCAATGTGCTTTCCACTCATAATTACAATCAAGACACACTATTTAAGCAGATATTTTAGTACAGATACATGTATACACGACTAATGAGTATATACGCAAGTGTATATTCCAAGTTTTATTGGAATCATAACAGAAAATTATCAATTTGAATGAACAATAACTTGCCCATAGAAGGCGACACGGTAAATACTACTCAAAAATCGGGTACGAAACCGGGTTACTGCACTGGTATATTTGGGGACTTCACAGGTAAGGCAAGCGAGAAACTTCACAGACGACTCACCACCTTAGCTTGTATTGTCCTTTTTACGATATGTTTATTTCCAATTTTGATGTTTTTAAATAGATCCCATTACGTCAAACAGAAATGAACATAATAAGCTTGGAATGCTGAATAATTTTGCAAAAGCAGTGTTGACGTGAGATTGCACGAAACATGTCGTTTTAATTCACATAATTATACTGTGACAGGCAAACTTAAAACATTCTAATAAAAGTATTTGAAAGGTTTCAAGACAGGGAAAAAACATGAAAAAAACATCAACTGTTCTTTGAATGCAGGACATTGTTGTTCATTCTCCCATAACTCACACCGCGTGCACCATGAACCTCACATTTATCGACAAAAGATCTCCACCCGATGATAGCTTACTTCTCTTCCATACAACCTGGCAAAATTATATTAAAAAAAATAATCATGGATTAAGTTACTGTTATTCCTTGCATATATTTTCGCGAGTTCCAATTTGCATACATTTAATTTGTTTCAAATGATTCAATAACATTACGGAGGGATGTATCAGAGAATTCCGAAAGAATTCCGTCACCATCACCAAGACGACTAGTCTCGCTCAACCAGACGCTTATCTCCACTCGTGTTTCGATAGAGAGACTCTCGCTCGAGGAAGTCTCGAGAGAGGGCGAGAGTCTGGGGAATGCGAGACTACAAGAAGAGTCATTAATGAGTGGATTGGGTTCGTCCTGAGGATGAATTGTTAGGACCATTAAAAGTGTGAAGCCTTGACGTGGACTCCAAAAGGACACAGAAATGTTGGATAGTTGACGAAAATATGACGAGGAATGGTGGAATTGAATGAAAGACATTCGGATTGAACCCGTGGTGAGACGCCTCGCTAGAAGCAGCAATTCTAAATAATTTGAACAATATTTATGCCATTTGAAACATACATTCAGAAGATTTTTTTTTTTTTATCTCCATTGACAATGGAGATAAAAAAAAATATCAAGATTACCAGACCGAAACGGGAAAACATTCACTTTTCCAACAACAATGTGTAACCGTCTTACTTTTTTTACCTGGCGCTGCCACAATTACTCAATCTCTACCCAGAGTTGTCGTCCCTTACACTCACTAGTAAGGAACGACAACCCAGGGTAGAGATTGTATTTACTGTGACATCAAAGTCAAACGATAAGCGAACCATTGACAGAGGCGAATGGAGAATGTGCAAAGTACTCTGGGAAAGATTGACTTATCCCTCCAGAGGAATTGTGTGTGCTTGGCCATGTATGTCCAATGCTTATTTTGCGACCTAGGTTCAAGCCGCTCATTCATAATTGCGAACACATGAAATACTTTCACAAATTAAAATTCGCAAAATGAAAACGTTCGATGAATGTGCTTGAATAATTATTCGCGGGACTTTTAAAATCGCGATCGACTTTTCACGAGAAAAACACATCTTGAAAAAATAACTGATATGTAGACAAACAAAAAGTCATGACGTTGCGTTTTTTTCTAGATAAAGACTTGTTTTATTCATGAACTCGTAAATATATTACTCCGTACATGTATCTATATGTGACAGCCACAAGAACGAAACCGCGTAATTGAAATAATACAACAAATGGCTTAAAACACGATAGGCAAAACACTCACTGCCTGGTGCATCTCGGCACGTGTTTTATTTATAGTTTCAAAATTTACAACTGACAATGAGTGTGATTATCGAGAAGCGAATATCTCTAGATACTGTTCTTTCGGTTTCAAAGGAGATAGCAGCCGACATTGCAATAAGACGTAGACCTATGTCATGACGTCACAAATCTTATTTTCTTTAAAACTGAACATAAAAAAACAATAACCAATGGCAAAAATATACATATGCTAGACAGGCGTTTGTCATTTTCTAAAGAAATGCTTTCTGGCGCCATTTAACCATTATAAATAAATATATTAAAATCTTCAACAATGGGATAAAAACTCAATGGCATCATCAAATTAAAAAACAAAAACATTTGCGGTGGCACAAAAAAGGTAAAATTTGATGATATCTTAAAATATGTTATAAAGATAATTTATGAACATATACATACACGCCATTTTTGACAAAGTTAAAAATTGAGGTTTGATTAAATTGGTTAGCCACACAAAACATAAAGGGTTAAATTTCTCAATGAAGATATTATAAACTGTCTTTCCATTAGTTGAACGTTATTATAGTTCAAAGTCTATGATTTTAAATGAAGTGAAAATACTTATTTTCATTTGAGAAAGGATCGAATATATTTCTAGCATAGCAAAGTGCGAAATATTTTAGTTCATTATCCAAAGTCAAGAAAAATAGCATAACAGTAGATAGAAATGACAGATTATAATCATGCCGGTCAACTACTGCAATGGGAAAGACAACAACAAAGCAGTAGGTTCAACTAAACGGCATTTACCGGAGGTCTGGGATACACCAGACCAGTTTTACATGTAGACATCAAAGATAGAACACCCAGCAGAAATAACACAGATAATACTCGGAGAGAATATTAGTCACTTATATCGGTGAAGACAGACAGTACAAATCTGATAATGGAACAGGATTGTAATTATTGATCTGCTAACTTACTTGTACAGTAAGATAATCAGAAAATATATATCTCGTCTTTTAATAACAAGGTCCGTTTTAACATCAACAAGACGACTCCCTGACTGTCCTTTATTGGCACTTGTGTCTGTTCACGCTATTACGTTAATCTGTATTTTCTTTGTAAAGATATTTAAATTTGAATAAAATAAATATATATAATGTATATTTCAGCCTAAATCGACATAGTCTATCAACGAAATGTACTTGGAAATAGACACCGTATTTTTTAATGTTCTGCGCATTACCAAGAAACCGTATCTACCTGCCATTTACTACCGGATGTGACGTAACAAGATCTAACGCTGACCGTATCGACCTGCCATTTACTACCGGATGTGACGTAACAAGATCTAACGCTGACCGATGATTAGTACGTTGTATTTGATTTTTAGTTTAAAAAGTTTCATAATAGTTCATGTCATCCCTATTTTTGTCTCACCGGCTCGTTATCTCTTGTCTCTGTTTCAAGTCTCTCATTTGCCCTCGCTTCTCTCTCACTCCCTTTCCATATCTCTCTCTCTCTCTCTCTCTCTCTCTCCCTATTAGCCGCTCTTGTATATATCTTAAATACAAAACGAACTGGACAACAGCCAGTCCTGTATTTCTCTCTCTCTCTCTCTGTCTCTTTCTTTCATTCGCTTCACAACTCAGATGATTTTAAATATCACCCTATCGTTAGCGGAATTGCGTTGATGAAGAGAGGTTGCGCAGGTGTTTTTACATCCTCGTTTCCTTCTTTAACATCCCCTTTCTTGTGGCCTACCACCAGCGTTTTGTTCCCTGGAGGAAGGTCCCCCAATTTTGGAGGAGGGGTATATTTTACCCAAGTCATATCCCCGCGGGGTACCCACTCAAATCCTAATTCCCGGGACTGGTTGATGAGACAAGTATCGTTTGTAGGAATGAAACCATAGGCAATATTGTTCTTTAGGAGTATCTTGCGTGTTAAATCGCTGAGAATGATATTAAAATACCCGTCTTTACGGTACTGCGGACGGATGTACAGCATCGCCATAGAACCATTATACTGCATACACATATAGGCCCGGAGCGTTCCCTGTTCGTCCAGCAGACAAGAACTGTCGAATCGTTCCACAACACTGAGGAAATAACCCTCGATGTCCGTCCGTGACCATTCCCAGCCCTGGGACATGATGGACACGTGCTCCGGTCCGAGGGTGGACAGGCGCAAACCTTTTGGCACTCTGAAGGAATAAAACAAAATGGAAATAATGATGTTAAACGAAAAAAGTTAGGGAGTTAGGCGAATGCTCGTCTTATAAGGTTCGTCAAAGCAAGAAAATAGTAGATTATTATGTTAATCACAGGAAAAATTGTTTTTGTCTAAAACAAGTATACTTAAAATTATCATATAGAAATAGAAAAAATATTCAGAAAAACAAGGAAATGTAAAGGCATTAGTCATGGGAATCACAGAGCAACAAAGGCCCCTTTAATGTCCTTACACAGAGGACATCCACTGAAAGTTGCCTCGTTCTATCACTAAGTGGGGTATACATCCTAGTGGTTAGGCCAGAGTAAGGTCACCTAACGCATAAGTACCGGCACTTATACCAGGTTTCAATGATTTGTTTGCTTAGTTTTACAGACGAATACAGGCTGTTTCCCTTGCAAAGAGGGAAAAATGAAGAAAATCTTCCAAATTCCAAAATTCTGTGAAATTAAGAATGAAAAAAATAACTGGGTTTGTTTTGTTGTTTATAATTCATACAAATATGGTGTTAAAGGATTAATATGGTTCACGCAAGCGCATACTAAAGCATCATCTCAGTGAAACGTCATATCCTGGATACGGTACCATGACAACCCATAACCCGTTCAAATTATTCTGAGAACGGGCTATGCCTAGACAACTGCATTACCTAACAATGTGTCAAAAATAGCAAATGATAATCTAATGTTTTCCTATGTGGGCGACAGGTATATAGTTTCTTCCTCTGCGTCACATAAAAAGGCGGCAAGAAGAAAAGGGGACACCATATTGTCGTCTAGTCCACGGTCCGTGCACTGGGATAATATTTGTACAGTCCTGATCCGACAGACATAAAACCATGTTGTTCCCCACTAATGTATCAAATGTTCATGTCATAAAACCCCAGACATGGAGATAAATTACCCCGGGGAATCATGTTAAACAAACGAGGTCACGAACTTAGCACGCGACAGCTACTGTATACGTAGACCATAAAAGACCTTGGCTGAACTGCTCTAAATAGAAGGCACGCTCTGAACACAACTGTACTGTGTACATATATTAATACCAAACAACAACAAAACATCTCCTTAATATTTTTATCAGAGATTCATGGTCAAACTGGACATTTGGACCGACGGACCATGAATATGGGGATAGCATGGAAACATAATTGGCAGTTTAGACAACAAGTACATTCAATAACTGAAATACATTTTGTTTTGTATTTAACAGTATGTCCCTACATTACAATAAAACACGAATTATCCTCCGAAATATACACGAAAGTACATATCCCACGAAACACAGTACAAGCAAGCTGTTACTATGTAAAATTTGGTACACCAGATACCAGCTGTTATACAAATATTTGAGGCTTTTAATTACCGATGTACATTTGTAATTCAATCAGCCACCTGTTACTAGTGTACACAGTACGATCTACGCTTCTTGTTTGTTCTCTTCTATATTTGGTAAAATAAGGGCGCGTTCGATATTTTATTGTTTAAAGTTGGTCATGTCCACGTCGGTGCGTTCGATAAGTGTTATGTTAATTTCCAAGCTGGAATTGAGGTGACTGGAATGTTTAATGTGACGTATGAGGACGGTTATGTTTCCCAGTTTATGTGGTCTCTCAAAGCTTAGGATAATGACTTTTCAAACTCTTACATTTTTTCTACACGTAAAAAAAGAGAACAAAAGAAAACTGCCAATAAAAAATTGCATAAAAAAGCATGTTTATCATAAGCTATAGACTTGTGACAACATTTGTTTGAAAGGACATTATGATTGCAATATTACTTGTACAATAAGATCAATTGAAACGAGAGAAAAAAAATAAAAGCTGATTTTTTGAAAGAAATATGAGGCATTCTTAAATTACAGATCACTTAGCTCACTAATTGATTCTGCAGCAGCCCCACATCAGCTGTTGATTTTGATCATTGGCTAATTATAATAGGTACATCCTCGAAATTCAGGGGTTACGCAATGCAGAGAACGTGAGTGAAAGTAGCTCCTGGAATTTCGAGTTTAAAGTACATGTACATTGAAGGCATTATTGTGGAGAAAATTCGTATTCAGCCGAACAATCAAATGCATCGTATTAAATATATATTTGAACAAGCCGAGGGACAGTGACTGAGTAAACTTATTTCAGTTGACAACATTTTGTCTGGTGCATGCTGGGATAGACTTACTCGGGTAGTTCCGGTGGTGACTGTTTTGTCCATGCGTACATGAACCTGGGTTCACACGAGGAAAGGGTACCCTTGTACTTCCGGGTCATCTCGGTGAGTAGTAAAACCAGATCATTTGGTACTCCTGTGGAAAATGGCAATACGATGTGTTTACAACGTATAAAGATTAAATTCGAATAAAGAACAAGATTAAGGTTCGAAAATGGAATTCGGTCAGTAACGAATCACGATTATGGCAATATGTATAGACACATCTGTTTAATCAGTACGCCCACGTCACAAATCGGAAGGGTGTATCATGGATTTTGCAATTTCAGTAAGTTTAACTTTGCGATAACATCCATTAATTTAATGCTTCGTATCTGAAGACATCTTGAGAAGTACTATGTACATTAAATATTTGTAAGACTATTTTTTTCGTTTTGCTCTATTTCCACCAAAACTGGATGTTTTTTAAACGTTTACTGTAGCCTTTTTATATCAACAAAAATATCCTGAATGTGAAACATGTGACACCTTACATACGTGTCTTTCAGGTTTACGTAAGTTTTCGGGACACGCTTTTCGCCAGAATCCATTACTTACACGACGTGATTTGAAACAGACCCTCCTTTCTGTCACCTTGACATGAAAAAAGTTGCATTTGTCACGAAAAATACCGTGACCCAGTTTAAGCATTGTCAACTTAAGAATGCTGATTCTTCGAAATTTAACTCCCGATAACTAACAATTTCATCCATTTTGTTTTAAACAAAATCACTCAAAACTAAATATTCTAAATGCCAACATGTATATACAAAAAACGCCTGAAATTAATTATTTCTAAAAGTAAAGCATCTGGTCTGACGGTGGAAAAGCGTTGCACAGGTGAGTTGCACAGGTGGGTGCCGCAAATAGGTAATTTTAGATAAAATATTATTGTATTGTACACGTAAACACAGTTGACGTCTGTATTTGCTTGGTCGGTATATTTTTCAAAGCTGTTACTTAACTTAGTACAATGCCTATAAGTAATTTGAGACCGCACTCACCTGTGAAGATTGCCGGCTTGCTCCAGTCAATGACGTCAGGCCTCTGTACGAAGTATTTTAAGGTCGACACATTTTTCGTATAGCAGATGTAGGTGTTTTCGAAGTATCTTTTCACCTGGAACGGATTTTAGATGTGTTAAGGGAAAACAGTTCAGCGGTACAGCGTTAGTGTTGTTTCGTATAATTCCACAACATCCCTAACAAAAAGCAATATAAAAACAATTTTTGTAAACCCTCTATAATCCGGAAAGGAGGAGAGCATGACATTACAAATTTTCGTAAACCCTTATAATTCGGAGAAAGGGCAAAACATGAAACCACCATATGGCAAAACTTATCTTCGTAAAACCTCTTAAAGCCGGGCAAAAGCGGAAAGTGAACCAAAAAAAATCGCAAAACCTCTGTAATGAGGACAAAAGAAAGTCAAGAAACCATTACACTTGATAGTCCAGACAGTATTAATCATAAGACTGCCTTTTATGAATCCTAACGGGAACATATTTTTTAACTCCTGACAGCAGGGTATGAACCTATACATGTAACCTAGGTAGTCTGGACAGAAACAGACGGATATGGACCTATACATGTTACCTAGGTAGTCTGGACAGACACAGCAGGACATGGACCTATACATGTGACCTAGGTAGTCTGGACAGAAACAGCAGGACATGAACCTATACATGTTACCTAGGTAGTCTGGACAGAAACAGCCGGACATGGACCTATACATGTTACCTAGGTAGTCTGGACGGAAACAGCAGGACATGGACCTATACATGTTACCTAGGTAGTCTGGAAAGAAACAGCGGGGTATGAACCTATACATGTTACCTAGGTAGTCTGGACAGAAACAGCAGGGCATGGACCTATACATGTTACCTAAGTAGTCTGGACAGAAACAGCAGGACATGGACAATACATATTACCTAGGTAGTCTGGACAGAAACAGCAGGACATGGACCTATACATGTTACCTAGGTAGTCTGAACAGAAACAGACGGACATGGACCTAAACATGTTACCTAGGTAGTCTGGACAGTAACAGACGGACATGGACCTATACATGTTACCTAGGTAGTCTGGACAAAATAGCAGGGCATGAACCTATACATGTTACCTATGTAGTCTGGACAGAAACAGACGTACATGGACCTATACATGTTACATAGGAAGTCTGGACAGAAACAGACGGACATGGACCTATACATGTTACCTAAGAAGTCTGGACAGAAACAGCAGGACATGGACCTATACATGTCTGGACAGAAACAGCAGGACATGGACCTATACATGTCTGGACAGAAACAGCAGGACATGGACCTATACATGTTACCAAGGTAGTCTGGACAGAAACAGCAGGACATGGACATATACATGTTACATGAACCTATACATGTTACCTAGGTAGTCTGGACAGACATGTTACCTAGGTAGTCTGGACAGAAACAGCAGGAAATGGATCTGTACATGTTACCTAGGTAGTCTGGACAGAAACATCAGGACATGGACCTATACATGTTACCTAGGTAGTTTGGACAGAAACAGCAGGACATGGACCTATACATGTCTGGACAGAAACAGCAGGACATGGACCTATACATGTCTGGACAGAAACAGCAGGACATGGACCTATACATGTCTGGACAGAAACAGCAGGACATGGACCTATACATGTCTGGACAGAAACAGCAGGACATGGACCTATACATGTCTGGACAGAAACAGCAGGACATGGACCTATACATGTCTGGACAGAAACAGCAGGACATGGACCTATACATGTCTGGACAGAAACAGCAGGACATGGACCTATACATGTCTGGACAGAAACAGCAGGACATGGACCTATACATGTCTGGACAGAAACAGCAGGACATGGACCTATACATGTTACCTAGGTAGTCTGGACAGAAACAGCAGGACATTGACCTATACATGTTACCTAGGTAGTCTGGACAGAAACAGCAGGAAATGGATCTGTACATGTTACCTAGGTAGTCTGGACAGAAACAGCAGGACATGGACCTATAGATGTTACCTAGGAAGTCTGGACAGAAACAGACGGACATGGACCTATACATGTTACCTAAGAAGTCTGGACAGAAACAGCAGGACATGGACCTATACATGTTACCTAGGTAGTCTGGACAGAACCAGCAGGACATGGACCTTTACATGTTACATAGGAAGTCTGGACAGAAACAGCAGCACATGGACCTATACATGTTACCTAGGTAGTCTGGACAGAAATAGCAGGGCATGAACCTATACATGTTACCTATGTAGTCTGGACAGAAACAGACGTACATGGACCTATACATCTTACCTAGGTAGTGTGGACAAAAACAGCAGGACATGGACATATACATGTTACCTAGGTAGTCCGGACAGAAACAGCAGGACATGAACCTCTACATGTTACCTAGGTAGTCTGGACAGAAACAGACGGACATGGACCTATACATGTTACCTAGGTAGTCTGGACAGAAACAGCAGGACATGGACCTATACATGTCTGGACAGAAACAGCAGGACATGGACCTATACATGCTACCTAGGTAGTCTGGACAGAAACAGCAGGACATGGACCTATACATGTTACCTAGGTAGTCTAGATAGAAACAGCAGGACATGGACCTATACATGTTACCTAGGTAGTCTAAACAGAAACAGACGGACATGGACCTATACATGTTACCTAGGTAGTCCGGACAGAAACAGTAGGACATGAACCTATACATGTTACCTAGGTAGTCTGGACAGAAATAGCAGGGCATGAACCTATACATGTTACCTATGTAGTCTGGACAGAAACAGACGTACATGGACCTATACATGTTACATAGGAAGTCTGGACAGAAACGGACGGACATGGACCTATACATGTTACCTAGGTAGTCTAAACAGAAACAGACGGACATGGACCTATACATGTTACATAGGTAGTCTGGATAGAAACAGACGGACATGGACCTATACATGTTACCAAGGTAGTCTGGACAGAAACAGCAGGACATGGACCTATACATGTTAGCTAGGTAGTCTGGACAGAAACAGACGGACATGGACCTATACATGTAATTACCAAGGTAGCCTGGACAGAAACAGACGGACATGGACCTATACATGTAATTACCTAGGTAGTCTGGACAGAAACAGCAGGACATGGACCACATGTTACCTAGGTAGTCTAGATAGAAACAGCAGGACATGGAGCTATACATGTTACCTAGGTAGTCTAAACAGAAACAGACGGTAACCTAGGTAGTCTGGACAGAAACAGACGGATATGGACCTATACATGTGGACAGAAACAAACGGACATTGACATATACATGTTACCTAGGTAGTCTGGACAGAAACAGCCGGACATAGACATATACATGTTACCTAGGTAGTCTGGACAGAAACAGCCGGACATAGACATATACATGTTACCTAGGTAGTCTGGACAGAAACAGACGAACATGAACCTATACATGTTACCTAGGTAGTCTGGACAGAAACAGCAGGACATGGACATATACATGTTAGCTAGGTAGTCTGGACAGAAACAGACGGACATGGACCTTTACATGTTACCTGGGTAGTCTGGACAGAAACAGCAGGACATGGACATATACATGTTACCTAGGTAGTCCGGACAGAAACAGTAGGACATGAACCTATACATGTTACTTAGGTAGTCTGGACAGAAACAGACAGACATTGACCTATACTAGGTAGTCTGGAGAGAAACAGCAGGACATGGACCTATACATGTTAGCTAGGTAGTCTGGACAGAAACAGACGGACATGGACAAATACATGTTACCTAGGTAGCCTGGACAGAAACAGCAGAACATTGACCTATACATGTTACCTAGGTAGTCTGGACAGAAACAGACGGACATGGACAAATACATGTTACCTAGGTAGCCTGGACAGAAACAGTAGGACATGAACCTATACATGTTACTTAGGTAGTCTGGACAGAAACAGACAGACATGGACCTATACTAGGTAGTCTGGAGAGAAACAGCAGGACATGGACCTATACATGTTACCTAGGTAGTTTGGACAGAAACAGCAGGGCATTGACCTATACATGTTACCTATGTAGTCTGGACAGAAACAGGCAGCCATGGACCTATCCTAGGTAGTCTGGAGAGAAACAGCAGGACATGTACCTATACATGTAATTACCTAGGTCGTCTGGACAGAAACAGACGTACATGGACCTATACATGCTACCTAGGTAGTCTGGAGAGAAACAGCAGGACATGGACCTATACATGTCACCTAAGTAGTCTGGACAGAAACAAACGGACATGGACCTATACATGTAGTTACCTAGGTAGTCTGGACAGAAACAGCAGGGCATGGACCTATACATGTTACCTAGATAGTCTGGACAGAAACAGCAGCACATGGACCTATACATGTGACCTAGGTAGTCTGGACAGGAACAGACGTACATGGACCTATACATGTTACATAGGAAGTCTGGACAGAAACAGACGGACATGGATCTATACATGTTACCTGGGTAGTCTGGACAGAAACAGCAGGACATGGACATATTCATGTTACCTATGTAGCCTGGACAGAAACAGACGGACATGGACCTATAAATGTAATTACCCAGGTAGTCTGGACAGTAACAGCAGGACATGGACCTATACATGTTACCTAGGTAGTCTGGACAGAAACAGCAGGACATGGACCTATACATGTTAGCTAGGTAGTCTGGACAGAAACAGACGGACATGGATCTATACATGTTACCTGGGTAGTCTGGACAGAAACAGCAGGACATGGACATATACATGTTACCTAGGTAGTATGGACAGAAACAGCAGGACATGGACCTATACGTGTGAGCTAGGTAGTCTGGACAGAAACAGACGGACATGGTCCTATACATGTAATTACCTAGGTAGTCTGTACAGAAACAGCAGGACATGTACCTATACATGTAATTACCTAGGTAGTCTGTACAGAAACAGACGGACATGGACCTATACATGTTACATAGGTAGTCTGGACAGAAACAGCAGGACATGGACATATACATGTTACCTAGGTAGTCTTGACAGAAACAGACGGACATGGACCTATACATGTAATAACCTAGGTAGTCTGGACAGGAACAGCAGGACATGTACCTATACATGTAATTACCTAGGTAGTCTGGACAGAAACAGCAGGACATGGACCTATACATGTTACCTAGGTAGTCTAGACAGAAACAGACAACGATAATATACTATAATCTGAACATACTTAGATCATTTACCAATAAACCTTGAAGAAGAACCCCTCTAATCCGGACAATAAATAACAGGTACAACATGTACCAACAATTTTATGCTGAGTGTATAGATATGGACGGGGTATTCCCTGCTCGGATCAGACCAGCGTTAGCTGTTGTTGGTCTTTATCTCGGAGTCTGGAAGGGAAGTTCATGAATATAAATATGTTTTCAATTCTACAAATTATCATATCAATATTTAAGTAAAAAGTCATTATACGGCCATCATTGGTTCGGTTAGCGATACTATTTTCTTTTTGATGATACTAATACAAAGGTTTTTACAATCGATCGAGGGGTACTTCTAAATGGTACTGACCAACCTTAACAATTTGAAGATAAAGTACTTACAAGGAACTGTTAAGACACAAGAATAAGGTGACCTTAAGGTGACAGACCAAACGAGAGGTATTATATTATTCCGTTACTGTTCTTGTCGTAAGTAAACACGACTTTTCTTTTTTCCGCAAGATTAATCATCTTTCATGAGTGCAAAGTCCGAGTTAATCATAATTAATCGAGGGGAACATTCAATCGAGTTTCCCTATGACAAAGACATAAGTATTTGTATTATACCGACATAAAACCATAACACGACAGTAAAGAGGGAAAGATGGCCAACATTGACACGTCACTGTTGTCGTTTGCTTCAGTGACACTCGGAACTCACAACTCTTGCCAATTTCTTCGAGAGCACTCGGAACTTCTCGGCCGATACGGTCATCTACGTTGGAAGGAACTGGAATCGGGGCGAGGTGTTCCGAATGCTTCGAGAGAGGCCTTGAAAAAGGGAAATCCCAGGGAAACGCCAGCGCATGAGGGCGATATCGATACGATGTTTTATTCCTCTATCATGTGATCAATATTATCCAATCAGATACGCTGTTATAAAGATAAGAAATGATAATACGTTATAACTGATGTTTCTGGATTATAAATAGTCCGTATTGTTTTGGTTCGTATTAACGAAGTATCGTAGTATACTAGTAGGAAAACTGTATAAGGATACGGATGTCGGGATATTATAATATACAAAATAAAATTCACCTTTTTTTCCGATGTCGGCCGGAGAAGTATACATGACCATTTCGGCCAATCATCGACAAGCAGCTCGATCCCAGGTAGGTAGCCACTTAATAGGTTCCGGATCACATAATAAACCTGTAACAAAAAATATCCGTAATTAATATTTATACATAAACTACATGCTTGTTTGCGTTTGAGACGGGCGAGAGGGTACCCATCTATCTACTGATCACGCCCGAGGGTCCTTAAGGTAAAGAGTACCATACCATCAGTTAAACACCTAAAAGGAGTCTTTCTTCTGCCTTAGAGTAAATTCCCCTGTCAAGTTTTTCTCATAGACCTACGGCCCCTTAATTGGACACTCAATTGATGCAGTACAAAGATAATGTCTGGAGGACGTTATTGGTGAAGTATAGACTTTGCAATTCAAAGATTTTTAGTTCGATCCCTATAGTTTTTCAGTTTTCTTTTATACTTCTATTAAAATGTATCCCAATATGTAACTTTTAAGAAATTCTTCATTTAAAAAGGACTTAAACAAATATTTAATAGCAATGACAATGTTACCTCTGAATATAACATAACTGGTATTTTTTAATTGGTTGAATAGAATTTTTTTTCGATACGAGCTATACATGGAAACGTTAAAGATGTATAACGACTTACTGATATATATCGAGAAGCTGCAGCATAGCACTGAATGCCTTAGGTTTAGATTTAGATTTAGAGCTGCCTTTGCTTGGCAGTTCAGATCTTTCGGTGGACCTTAACTCTTACGCTTTTAGACATGTGTATCACTTCATCAAATCCGGCAAAAGATTTTGAACGGTGCTTTTTTTTTAAAGTTGTGTATTTGTACCTGTGTGAATATTAATATATATATATCTACTTCATGTGTATGCCTATTATCATTGTTGAGATGTAATTGTAAATGTATGACGGGAGAAGGCTATGATAAGTTGTAATAACTTGTGCCCAATCCCTTGTTCAATTTTATTGGCAATAATTATGTTTAAAGTAAACTGAATACCGATATCTGCCATAAAGTCACCAAAGTATACATGCTGTAGGTATAACATTTACATGGTATCAGAAAAATTACACGTTATCAGAAAAAAGATTATCTCAAAGTAAAATCTGTCATCATGCAATTGTTCCGACAATCAGACATTTTGAGCCAAAGCCAACAAATGCTTACGTCTTTCAGAAAGGTTCGCCAATAAGACGAGCTGCCAAAACTTCGTTAACGGTACCTGGGTAGCACTTCACCGTCCCACGGTAGACCACTGGTGCCAAAATGACATACTGTATAGTACTCATACCGAGAATACGGTGTCAATATAAATGTTTAACGGTAAAATAAGACTATCAATGGTGACATTGTTGGAAGTTTTAAAGGCTTTTTTAAAATACTTATAATTGTAATGCCTTAAAGATCGCTGTCCCGATACCAAAAAAATGTATCTATGCATTGGGTTTTTACAATCATATCGTAACGTATTACACAAAACTACATGTGTACAGATGTTCATGCGTACAGAAATACATGTGTACAGATAAACATGTGTACAGATATACATGTGTACATATACACATGCGTACAGATATACATGTGTACAGATATACATGTGTACAGATATACATGTGTACATATATACATGCGTACAGATATACATGTGTACAGATATACATGTGTACAGATATACATGTGTACAGAAATACATGTGTACATATATACATGTGTACAGATATAGAAATACATGTGTACAGAAATACATGTGTACATATATACATGTGTACAGATATACATGTGTACATATATACATGTGTACAGATATACATGTGTACAGATATACATGTGTACATATATAAATGTATACAGATATACATGTGTACAGAAATACATGTGTACAGATATATATGTGTACAGATATACATGTGTACATATATACATGTGTACATAAATACATGTGTACATATATACATGTGTACAGATATACATGTGTACAGATATAAATGCGTACATATATACATGGGTACATATATACATGTGTACAGATATACATGTGTACATATATACATGTGTACAGTTATACATGTGTACATATATACATGTGTACAGATATACATGTGTACAGATATACATGTGTACAGATATACATGTGTACATATATACATGTGTACAGATATACATATGTACAGATAAACATGTGTACATATATACATGTGTACATATATACATGTGTACAGAAATACATGTGTACAGATATACATGTGTACAGATATACATGTGTACATACAAATGTATATACATATGTATATATACATGTGTACAGATATACATGTGTACATATATACATGCGTACAGATATATATGTGTACAGATATACATGTGTACATATATACATGTGTACAGATATACATATGTATATATACATGTGTACATATAGAAAAAATAAAATTAACGACCGACTTTTTATTTTTTCTATATTTACTTCCTTCACATGGACATTTAATCACTTTTTATCATACATGTGTACAGATATACATGTGTGCATATATACATGCGTACAGATATACATTTTTACAGATATACATGTGTACATATATAAATGTGTACAGATATACATATGTATATATACATGTGTACAGATATACATGTGTACATATATACATGTGTACATATATACATGTGTACAGATATACATGTGTACAGATATACATGGGTACATATATACATGCGTACAGATATACATGTGTACAGAAATACATGTGTACAGATATACATGTGTACATATATACATGTGTACAGATATACATGTGTACATATATACATATTTATATATACATGTGTACAGATGTACATGTGTACATATATACATGCGTACAGATATACATGTGTACAGATGTACATGTGTACATATATCCATGCGTACAGATATCCATGTGTACAGATATACATGTGTACTTATATACATGTGTCCAGAAATACATGTGTATAGATATACATGTGTACATATATACATGTGTACAGATATGCATGTGTACAGATATACATGTGTACAGATATAGATGTGTACATATATACATGTGTACATATATACATGTATATCTGTACGCATGTATATCTGTACACATGTATATCTGTAGACATGTATTTCTGTACACATGTATATCTGTACAGAAATACATGTGTACAGATATACATGTGTACAGATATACATGCGTACAAATATACATGTGTACAGATATACATGTGTACAGAAATACATGTATATCTGTACACATGTATATGTACACATGTATATCTGTACAGAAATACATGTGTACAGATATACATGTGTACAGATATACATGTATACAGAAATACAGAAAAAATACCGATATACATGCGTACTGAAATAAGGAAAATAAACAGAAATACACGAGTACAAAAATACAGAAAAATACAGAAATACAGGTGTACAGATATACATGTATTTTCCACCTGTTTGCTATCAGTATTGTTAGTTTCAATTCATAGTATACCTTAGTTCGGAGTTAGAGAGACAGAGATTGGACTCATTTGTGGCTTTGTGATAATTGTTGGTAAAGATGTCTTAAAATTAATGAATTGTGGCGCAACATGTTTTTGTCAGTAAACTGATACTTTTTGAATAATGTGAGAAATGTGCAAAACATTTTAATATGAGAAATGTGCAAAACCTTTTTCAAATTATAAAATACTAAAAACTAAAAACTAATTAGGAATTGCCAACACAGAAAATTACACTGGGAATACATCGTTAAATTTTGCAGAAAGGATATAGTAATCGAACAACTCGACGTAAATACAACCCACTGTCCTTTGTAAGATCTAAAGACGTGCGACACCTGGCAGCACACACATACGTAATTGAAATATGATAGATCTTTAACGTGGTTCAATATCGATTGTCCAGTTATAAATCTATTAACAGCTGGTATAATACAAGAGTGACAAAACGTCAATACCTGTGCGGGTGGGAATTTTTTATTACGTCATAGTGTGAATAAGAATACTGGCAGCCGTACATTCCTTGAAATTATGAAAGAAAAAACGTGGTACGGTAGGAAATTCAATCAATGATTAACTTGACTGTGGCGCAATAATTCGGCCATAGCGATAGAAACTCGACTTCCGGTAGTTAGATTAGTAATGGACACACTTCCGGTAGTTAGATTAAGTAATGGACACACTTCCGGTAGTTAGATTAAGTAATGGACACACTTCCGGTAGTTAGATTAAGTAATGGACACACACTATAAACCGTTTTATTTGGATTGTTTTGGCAGTAGATTAGTAATGGACACACTTCCGGTAGTTAGATTAAGTAATGGACACACTTCCGGTAGTTAGATTAAGTAATGGACACACTTCCGGTAGTTAGATTAAGTAATGGACACACACTATAAACCGTTTTATTTGGATTGTTTTGGCAGTAGATTAGTAATGGACACACTTCCGGTAGTTAGATTAAGTAATGGACACACTTCCGGTAGTTAGATTAAGTAATGGACACACTTCCGGTAGTTAGATTAAGTAATGGACACACACTATAAACCGTTTTATTTGGATTGTTTTGGCAGTAGATTAGTAATGGACACACTTCCGGTAGTTAGATTAAGTAATGGACACACTTCCGGTAGTTAGATTAAGTAATGGACACACTTCCGGTAGTTAGATTAAGTAATGGACACACACTATAAACCGTTTTATTTGGATTGTTTTGGCAGTCCAATGACTTTTGTTACAAAATTGTAGCTGGACGGGAACTTCCTAGATAGAATTCTATGGTAAAAGATGACAAGGTATACTACATGTAGTTCCCATATTGTATCTGATTTATACTTTGTGTTTTTTAAAGGGACATACCGCTAAAACCGATTTTCAGTTATTGAATGTATACGTCACCGTGCTGTCGCTTTAATCATCATTCATAACGAATTCGTCAAAAAGGCAGATTTGTCAGTAAACATGAATTTCATCTAAATCGTTAAAAAAAGCATGATTTTAACATGAATAATTTCAGTCAGGATTCAAGATTTAATGAAATTTTAGGCCATGGGCCCATCAGAACATAATACATATACATACAATATACAATTCACTACGAATGATTCTCTCAACTGAGACGGGTACGTACTTCTAACCTCATCGAGAACCACGCGCGACGTGCCACATATCCTATTTGATTTTTCCTTTTTCAACTCCGTTTAGTATGCTAGTAAAGGAATGCTTGTTATTCAACTTTCAATATATCTGTTCCATCAAATTAAATTTCAAACGAAACAATTTGTTGACAGACTCGTTTCCATCTCGCAAGAGACCTACATTAGCGACATCAGTATGGACTGTTAGGTGACTCCTCAACGAAAACAGACTGAACAAAAGTTGATGAAAAACACAGATAGGGACATATTTTCTATAAAACATCACCAGTGCATGCATCATTACACACAGTGTGTGAGAAATGACGCATGCGCTGACGGTGCTTGTGTTAAAAAAATAATAACAACTCGCTCCTGTACGGCAAGAATCATGGTGGTTCCATTGTTTATTTTTAATTTCAAACCATGATATTTGGTTTAAACATATGTTTTTCTTATTCTGAAATGCCCCCAAGTAAGCTTGGAAATCCCCAGGTAAGACGGTCAATGACTATACAAGGGAGTCGTTATATTCCAATCATCTCCTTTGCCAGCTAAATAGGAGATAGAAAGAAGCAGGCGATGACGAAGTAGAGAAAAACGAAGTACAACGAGCGATCTTATCTTACTTATATTGGTTACCGCAGCTTATTTTATATAAAAAAACACCATTCTGTCCAAAAAACACCAGCCAGACAGTGGGACAATCTATTCCTAAAAAATAACCATCTTAAATAAAACTTTGGTTTTACTTGATAATAGCACACAATTGTTTGTTTTATTTAAAGCTTAAATTTGATCAAGACAGCGGTGTCTTGGTCCGTTTGGTTCGTTTTGAAAGCACAGAGACCATTAAGCTATGGAAGGACCGTTTATAATAACTAGCATTTCATAACTCGCCTGTCACATTTTCTATGACCTGACCTTGTATCTGTACAATATTCAACACCTTATCAGTAACGTATGCTATACATTGTGGTAGGGTACTGTGCAAATGAAATGTATTCATATGTTTTTACCCCTTAGCCCATGCAATATTATTTGAATAAACAGTCTGACATTTTTTTGTTAAGTTGTAAAACACTTTGAGAAAAATTTCCTTTTTTACTGTATAATACATTTCAAAACATCCCCATCAACTCGAAGTCATAAAGATCCACACAAGATAATGGACAACCATCGGTAAATGGACTTAAGGAACTGGAACCAATACTTTGTTTTCTTCGATGTTTCATTCAGCGCAATATTAATGCCAACATAACGACTTCGTTAACATCATCATCATCCTCGATACTCTGGCTGTTACGCTCTCGTACATTTGTGCAGGGAATATAAGTGAGAGTTATCTCTGGAATTTGCGAAAATGCTATTACAATGCCAACATTCCGTCCCGATTCCGTGTCTCCCAGGTGAGTTTTAACTCGGTGTAAATGAGCTTTAAACCAGATTTGTTTAGCGCTTACCTTACGTGGAGTTCGCATTCAGCTTCTGTCCATTCTAATTTCAAAAGGGTACTATTTCATAGGGTAGTAGTTTAGAGTGGTTTTATATAAACAACTTTAAACAATGTATCGGGGACCCTGTAACAACAACGTAACGGGGACCCTGTAACAACAAGGTACCGGGGAACATGTAACGACAATATAACGGGGACCCTGTAACGACAATGTAACGGGGAGCCTGTAACAACAATATAACGGGGACCCTGTAACAACAATGTAACGGGGAACCTGTAACAACAATGTAACGGGGACCCTGTAACGACAATATAACGGGGACCCTGTAACGACAATGTAACAGGGACCCTGTAACAACAATGTAACGGGGAACCTGTAACAACAATGTAACGGGGACCCTGTAACAACAAGGTAACGGGGACCCTGTAACGACAATGTAACGGGGACCCTGTAACAACAATATAACGGGGACCCTGTAACGACAATGTAACAGGGACCCTGTAACAACAATGTAACCGGGAACCTGTAACAACAATGTAACGGGGACCCTGTAACAACAAGGTACCGGGGAACATGTAACGACAATGTAACGGGGACCCTGTACCAAAAATATAACGGGGACCCTGTGACAACAATGTAACGGGGACCCTGTAACAATAATGTAACGGTGACCCTGTAACAACCATATAACGGGGACCCTGTGACAACAATGTAACGGGGACCCTGTCACAACAATGTAACGGGGACCCTGTTACAACAATGTAACGGGGACTCTGTAACAGCAATGTAACGGGGACCCTGTAACGACAATGTAACCGGGACCCTGTAACGACAATGTAACCGGGACCCTGTAACGGGGACCCTGTAACAACAATGTAATGGGGACCCTGTAACAGCAAGGTACCGGGGAACCTGTAACGACAATGTAACGGGGACCCTGTAACGACAATGTAACCGGGACCCTGTAACAACAATGTAACGGGGACCCTGTAACAACAAGGTACCGGGGAACCTGTAACAACAATATAACGGGGACCCTGTAACAACAATGTAACGGGGAACCTGTAACGACAAGGTAACGAGGACCCTGTAACGACAAGGTAACGGGGACCCTGTAATAACAATGTAACGGGGGACATGTAACGACAAGGTAACGAGGACCCTGTAACAACAAGGTAACGGGGACCCTGTCACGACAAGGTAACGGGGACCCTGTACCAACAAGGTAACGGGATCCCTGTAACAACAATATAACGGGGACCCTGTAACAACAATATAACGGGGACCCTATAACAACAATATAACGGGGACCCTGTAACAACAATGTAACGGGGAACCTGTAACGACAAGGTAACGAGGACCCTGTAACGACAAGGTAACGGGGACCCTGTAATAACAATGTAACGGGGGACATGTAACGACAAGGTAACGAGGACCCTGTAACAACAAGGTAACGGGGACCCTGTAACAACAATATAACGGGGACCCTGTAACAACAATATAACGGGGACCCTATAACAACAATATAACGGGGACCCTGTAACAACAATGTAACGGGGAACCTGTAACGACAAGGTAACGAGGACCCTGTAACGACAAGGTAACGGGGACCCTATAACAACAAGGTAACGGGGGACATGTAACGACAAGGTAACGAGGACCCTGTAACGACAAGGTAACGGGGGCGCTGTAATAACAATGTAACGGGGGACATGTAACGACAAGGTAACGAGGATCCTGTAACAACAATGTAACGGGGGACATGTAACGACAAGGTAACGAGGAACCTGTAACGACAAGGTAACGGGGGACCCTGTCACGACAAGGTAACGGGAACCCTGTAACAACAAGGTAACGGGGGACCCTGTAACGGGGAACCTGTAACGACAAGTACCGGGGACCCTGTAACAACAAGGTAACGGGGACCCTGTCACGACAAGGTAACGGGGACCCTGTAACAACAATGTAATGGGGACCCTGTAACAACAATGTAACGGGACCCTGTAACAACAATGTAACGGGGACCCTGTAACGACAATGTAACGGGGACCCTGTAACAACAGGTAACGGGGACCCTGTAACAACAGTGTAACGGGGACCCTGTAATAACAAGGTTACGGGGACCCTGTAACAACAATGTAACGGGGACCCTATAACAACAAGATAACGGGGACCCTGTAACAACAGTGTAACGGGGACCCTGTAACAACAAGATAACGGGGACCCTATAACAACAGTGTAACGGGGAACCTGTAACAACAGTGTAACGGGGACCCTGTAACAACAATATAACGGGGACCCTGTAACAACAATGTAACGGGGACCCTATTATAACAAGGTTACGGGGACCCTGTAACAACAATGTAACGGGGACCATGTAACGACAATGTAACAGGGATAACGGGGACCCTGGGACAAAAAGGTTACGGGGACCCTGTAACAAAAATGTAACGGGGACCCTGCAACAACAGGTAACGGGGAACCTGTAATAACAAGGTTACGGGGACCCTGTAACAGCAATATAACGGTGACCCTGTAACAACAGGTAACGGGGACCCTGTAACGACAATGTAACGGGGACCCTGTAACGACAAGGTACCGGGGAACATGTAACGACAATGTAACGGGGATAACGGGGACCCTGTGACAAAAAGGTTACGGGGACCCTGTAACAACAAGGTAACGGGGACCCTGTAACAACAAGGTAACGGGGACCCTGTAACAACAAGGTAACGGGGACCCTGTAACAACAAGGTAACGGGGACCCTATAACATAAAGGTTACGGGGACCCTGTAACAAGAAGGTTACGGGGACCCTGTAACAACAAGGTTACGGGGACTCTGTAACAAGAAGGTTACGGGGACCCTGTAACAACAAGGTAACGGGGACCCTGTAACAACAAGGTAACGGGGATAATGGGGACCCTTTGATAAAAAGGTAACGGGGACCTTTTAGTCGCAGATAATGCATTGGAAAGAATAAGTCTGACCAAAATCAATACAGAGAGGGAGATTTACAGGGTTGAACGTCCTTTTAGCAGCTTATGTCATTTAAGAAGTTAATGACCTTTCAAAACAAAATATATCATGACGTTATGCAAATCGTTTCAAATTGACAGATTAAAGCACACAAACGAAACTAAATGCTCGCTTTAAATATGACCTTAACTCGACCCGTAGAAATATCCTACTTTTTCATATCTTATACGTGTAACTTATATGTTTCATAAGTTATATTTGATATGATTCAAAGGAATTATTAGTGATTCAGCATTTAACCTATGCATTGTGATTATATGAAGTAAATCTGCTTCACGGGCAAATTTAATCCCTTACATGAAACTACACATCATATGAAGATGGCTAAAATGAACTGGATATAAACATTACTTGACCTAGAAAGGGGGATGGGGACAACGGGTCGTGAAATGTTTACTTGACCTAGAAATTTATCAATTCGCAAGTTTGTACACAGCTTTTCATTGAAAACGTATTTGATTAAACATGATTGAGAAACGAGATACTGCAACGTCTTTTATATTGTACGTCACTCACAAAACAAACACTTGCCAATTTGCCCGACAATAGACTGTTGCGTGCAACGGCCAGACTTTTGATTACAGTTTTCCAAAATACGCTGTACCATGTTACACAATCTCATCGCTTTAAACCAATTTACCAACATACAATCTTCTTATCACGCTTTTATAAGAGAGAGAAAAAATACCCAAGGAAAATGTATCCGTATAGTTGTTGAAAATGCAGTTTTCTGAAAAGAAAACAATCTAGCCATGCAAAAAACGGGTGTACACCAAACATGAAACTATTCCTAAAACAGTGTTGTTTTATCTTCACCGCTTCTATACCATACCAAACAAACACACACAAAAACAAGGATTCAAAAACGAAACAGGTAATTCAAAAACATTTAGATTAATGATTCGAAACACAAAAAAAGCTTGTGTTCCTGTGTTGGTCGCGTTAACCTGTGCACAGTCACACTCGCACGACAGTCCATGTCCTATAGCTATAGTCTGGCTTTTTCCCATCGTCAAATCAAGTGAAAATGTTTGACTAACTTAACAGGAGAAGTTACTCTAAACAAGAAAAAACACTCTTTTTATTACTTTCCCTGTACCACTGCCAAAAATGAAACTATGCATTCGAAAGTTTTTTGCAAGACTAAATTAAAGTATACCCTGTGGTACTTTCATACATAATGGAGATGAAGTATTATTTGGGGTCAGACTGCGATTCGAACCATTGACGGAAGTGCACAAGCCGAAAAGTTCAGGGAATGTTATTAATTAGTATATATACATGTAGGAAACACGGCAGTGCAGTGGGACAGGGATCATATTAGGTATGACGCCAGGTCTAAACATAGTATGTCGGAACCACACCCAGCTATTACCATTCACTGATCACTTTTCACGGATCGACGGTATTATTTAGCATGCGCCTAATGTTATATAATAACTATATATTTATAAGATTTAGACGTGAGGTAGAATTCTATAACAACTATATATCTATAAGATTTAGACGTGCGGTAGAATTCTCTAATAACTATATATCTATAAGATTAAGACGTGCGGTAGAATTCTATAAATTCGTCGTGTTTCCACTTCATAATAAAAAGTCAACAGTACAGCTGGTACTGTTCATTTCGCGAAATAAATATCGTGAAATGTCACTTCAACGAATACTATCATATATGTTTTCGTGAAAACGAAGCCTAATTTTGAGCATTGTACATGCTGACAAAGTTGAATAAAAAGTAGTCTTTTTATGTTAAGAATACAGTTATCTCTGTGTCCATTTTTTATCAAAAATCTGATGATACGGAAATGACCGACGGAAATCAGGCATTCACATTCGGGGCCCTTTTTAGGACGTTTTAATCAACTTCAGAATAAAAAAGCTAGGAAATACGGGAACCCGGAAGTTCGAAAGTTAGGACAGGAGATAAGGGTTGTGACGTCAACCAACGTTATAAACCACAGGACAAGTTTATCATATGTATAATTTAGTGGTTCGTAGGTGCAACTGTAAAAAAACAGGTGTCCAACTTTATCATATGTATAATTTAGTGGTTCGTAGGTGCAACTGTAAAAAAACAACAGGTGTCCAACTTTACTATGAAATTGACTGTCACATCCGCATGTTTTATTCGTGGAACGAAGACATTATGACATTATGAAACTGCAAGTTACACAACAGCTAAGCCGGATGATCACGGTTTTATACAACACGGATCTTGAGTCACGCAATAGTTAAATCTTCTTTCCACATGGGCTAGGTACACGGTACTTTTTCTGTGAGATTTTCTGTTGGCTGTATAATGCTTATATAGATACTATCATTTAACAAGCCCCTGTTGGTCATTTAGATAAATTACACACGTGTCAATAAATGCAGCATTACCATAAATTTACATTTTCGCTGCAAGTCAAGATACACAGGGTTTTGAACGCAACGGAATCAGTGGCATTTGCCGCTTGTCTTCCACTCATTCCACTCATGCTAAAACAAAAAGCAGTCGTATTACAACTCAGGTGACTGTTACGGTTTATGTATTTTCTTGTTAATTGTCTTTTCTGATCTGCCAACGGATTACTTCTGTAACTATAGTTTAATGTATAGTTTAAATCAAGAAAAGATCAACAAACTCCACGCGACAGATTTTTAGAAAGCTCGTTTTTGCATGACGGCAATCAAAGATCAAGTAACATTTTCTGTTTGTTCGGGGTTATTTTTTATTTTGTTCTCTCTCAAATTAAGAGCTTAACATATGGTCCTGAAATGCTCGCCATTTCATTAATCAGATGCGTCGTCGATTCAACTGAACCCAGATGTAATAAAAGTAATCTCGGTAAGGACACACTTGTTTTTGTTCCTTAATTAATGGTTAATTACTGGTTCTTTAATCTAACATCCGATTTATTAAAAAGCTTCTTAGCGAACACGATGTGTCTTAGATTCTGTTGAAAAATAAGGGACATATGTCATAGTTAATTATATAGGATTTTCCAAAGAGTGACGTGTAAATAGCAACAACCCCCATTAAGTATATTTCATGAACTATAACAGTGTACTTTGTAACAATTAGTTGATGAAGGATTTAAATATCTCGTAATAAAAATAAGTGGGGTCACTCCAACACAATTAGGTATGATAATGTGTAATGTAACGATCTTCTTCAAGTACTTGTATAATAGTTCAATTTGGTTTCACTTTTTAAGTTTTTAAAGACACGTTATCATAGTAACGACTTGAACCTTACAACCAGCTTGATGCTACTTTCAAACGAAAATTCTTTTATATTTATTTAAATCTCTGATCATCGGTGCACTACAAGTGAACTGAACGTAGAACTCATTACAATAATCGTATGTATGCATGTGTCCTCTGATAAAATGAGGTGTTGAGTCACTGAGCAGGTAGATTACACGTTACACTGATATGCACTCGTGTTTAAAAATATCACGACTGTATCTTTTCGTTGCGATAATAAAGAAATTCAAGTTGACCAATATACACGCCAAGAGTCTTGTTAGCCAGAAGGAAAACAACGTAAAGTTTACATAGCTAATTATTTTCTTGACTTCATGAATCATCATTTAAAACTGCAACTTATACAAAAAGTTACTATTACTTAAAAATATGAAACATGACACCATTCGTGAAATCTATCAATTTTTATTAAAAATGGTTATTTTTAAGTTTGAAATTTTCTACTGTAGACCTAACAAAGCTTTATAAACACACGAATTTCTCTGCTTTTGTGGTAAAATAGGATTTGTTTCCCAACATTTATAGTATATTTCACAGAATCCGTGACTGAAATAAAAGTATACACACATATATATATATATATAATTATCTGTATCTATAAATTACCTTAGCTGTTCCGGGTAGACCTCGCTTTAGTTCAATCTGCAGTTCTGCGATTTCATCGGAATTTAATACCTTGTAAATCATCCTCGGTAGTGGGGGTTCAGTGGTGATCAATTTACCACGACATTATAAGTGGTATCGATGGATTAAAGAGTTACCGGCCATCTTTACTGGAGAACATCCCCACAACACGCTGTCACCGACTGGCTATGGGTAGTCAGTACAGGTATATAAGAAACCAGGTGAAACGACTTATTTTTAGCTGTACATTTAAATATGGCAGCCCAGGCAGGTCGTACTACACGAAGCATATCGACTTTAACACTCAAGCGTAGATGAAGTCTGTGTATGGCGTGTATTGGTGTATAAACTGATAATGTAAGGCAGCCATGCTACACATGCATATGATGTATGCATCAAATATGGCATTAGAGGGTGTATATGCTTTATATTCTAAGCAAGATGTGTTATGTTGTACATACTGAATACTTTAAATATTCTGTGTATATAATGGTGTGTATGCATTGTATGTGTAAATGTATATACGGTATGTATATTGAAAAAGATGTATATAATGTATATTGTGTGGCTATTGTCACTGGTGTGTATATTGTCACTGGTGTGTATATTGTATATGGTGTGTGTACTGTATATGGTGTGTATATTGTATGTTGTATGTATATTGTATATGGTGTGTGTACTGTATATGGTGTGTATATTGATGACGTATAATATGGTGTGTATAATGTATATGGTGGTTATAATATTTATGGTGTGTATACTGTATATGATGTGTATACTGTATATTGTGTGTATATTGTATATTGTGCGTATGCTGTATATGGTGTGTATCTTGTATATGGTGTGTATAATGTATAGTGTGTGTATATTGAATATGGTGTGTATATTGTATATGCTGTGTATATTGTATATTGTGTGTTTAATGTCTATGGTGTGTATATTGTATATTGTGTGTATGCTGTATATGGTGTGTATATTGTCTATGGTCTGTATACTGTTAATGGTGTGTATATTGTATATGGTGTGTAGATTGTATATGGTGTGTATATTATATATGGTGTGTATACTGTTAATGGTGTGTATATTGTATATGCTGTGTATATTGTATATTGTGTGTTTAATGTATATGGTGTGTATATTGTTGTGTGTATATTGTATATTGTGTGTATATTGTATATTGTGCGTATGCTGTATATGGTGTGTATATTGATGACGTATATAATGGTATGTATATTGTATATGGTATGTATATTGTATATGGCGTGTATATTGTATATCGTGTGTATATTGTATATGGTATGTATATTGTATATACATTATACACACCATATACATTATACACACCATATACAATATACATACAACATACAATATACACACCATATACATTAAACACACAATATACAATATACACAGCATATACAATATACACACCATTAACAGTATACATTCCATATACAATATACACACCAGTACATACAGCATACACACCATATACAATATACACACCTGTGACAATAGACACACAATATACATTATATACATCTTTTTCAATATTCATACCGTATATACATTTACACATACAATGCATACACCCCATTATATACACAGAATATTTAAAGTATTCTGTGTATATAATGGTGTGTATGGATTGTATGTGTAAATGTATATAAGGTATGTATATTGAAAAAGATGTATATAATGTATATTGTGTGTCTATTGTCACTGGTTTGTATATTGTATATGGTGTGTATATTGTATATGGTGTGTATACTGTATATGGTGTGTATAATGTATATGGTATGTATATTGTATATGGTATGTATACTGTATATGGTGTGTATAATGTATATGGTGTGTATATTGTATATGGTGTGTATACTGTATATGGTGTGTATATTGTATATGGTGTGTATATTGTGTATTGTGTGTATATTGTATATGGTATGTATATTGTATATGGTGTGTATATTGTGTATTGTGTGTATATTGTATATGGTGTGTATATTGTATATTGTGTGTATATTGTATATGGTGTGTATATTGTATGTTGTATGTATATTGTATATGGTGTGTATATTGTGTATTGTGTGTATATTGTATATGGTGTGTATATTGTATATGGTGTGTATATTGTATGTTGTATGTATATTGTATAGGGTGTGTATATTGTGTATTGTGTGTATATTGTATATGGTGTGTATATTGTGTGTATATTGTATGTTGTATGTATATTGTATAGGGTGTGTATATTGTGTATTGTGTGTATATTGTATATGGTGTGTATATTGTGTATTGTGTGTATATTGTATATGGTGTGTATATTGTGTGTATATTGTATGTTGTATGTATATTGTATAGGGTGTGTATATTGTGTATTGTGTGTATATTGTATATGGTGTGTATATTGTGTATTGTGTGTATATTGTATATGGTGTGTATATTGTACATGTATATGATGTGTGTATTGTATGGTGTGTATATTGTATATTGTGTGTATATTGTATATGGTGTGTATAATGTATATTGTGTGTATATTGTATATGGTGTGTATATTGTACATGTATATGATGTGTGTATTGTATATGGTGTGAATACTGTCTATGGTGGGTATATTGTATATCGTGTGTATATTGTATATGATATGTATATTGTATATGGTGTGTATACTGTTAATGGTGTGTATCATTTTTATGGTGTGTATACTGTATATGGTGTGTATACTGTTAATGGTGTGTATCATGTTTATGGTGTGTATACTGTATATGGTGTGTGTACTGTATATGGTTGGTATACTGTATATGGTTGGTATACTGTATATGGTTGGTATACTGTATATGGTGTGTATAATGTATATGGTGGTTATAATATTTATGGTGTGTATACTGTATATGATGTGTATACTGTATATTGTGTGTATATTGTATATGGTGTGTGTGGTGTATGGTGGATATTCTGTATGTGTTGTGTGTACTGTATATTGTGTGTGTATTGTATATGGAGTGTATACTGTATTTGGTGTGCGTACTGTATATTGTGTGTGTAATGTATATGGTGTGTATATTGTATATGGTGTGTATATTGTATATGATGTGTATATTATATATGATGTATATACTGTATATGGTGTGTATATTGTATATGATGTATATACTGTATATGATGTGTATATTGTATATGATGTATATACTGTATATGGAGTGAATACTGTATATGGTGTGTATATTGATGACGTATATAATGTATATGGTGTGTATACTGTATATGGTGTTTATATTGTATATACGTTATGTATATTGTATATGGTGTGTATGCTGTATGTGTTGTGTATATTGAATATGGTGTGTATAATGTAAATGGTGTGTATAATATATATGGTGTGTATACTCTATAAGGTGTGTATAATGTATATGAATATAGGGAGCAATCAATATTGTTGGATGTGTATACACTTTGTATACATGCCATAGAATATGTGATGAGTTTAATATTGCTGGATACATTGTCATGTGTATGTTATGAAAAGAAATACTGAATACAAATTTAATCGAATAAACTTAACTATTAAAAGAGTTTTTAGGTTTATACTATACTATAAATAATATGATATTCATAGTGTTTTACAGAGTTCCATTTCCTTACACCGAAAGTTATTCAATTATTGACGTCATATTTTAAATGTTCAAAGAACTGTGTACATTAAAAATCAATTGAAAGCTTGTCTATGGGAGAGAACTCTCGATCTGGACGTGATTACAGTGGATTAGCTCAGTAACAACGACACATGTACGTGATATCAGAGATCTGTGGATCTGCTTTTTTTTATACAGAGAATCATGTATTTTTACCATTTCGAGGGAAAGACTTTAAATCATGCAATATTTTTCGGTCAGTTTATTTTCTCCGTCATAATTTCAATCTTAATCGGAGAATTTCGAGAGGTGTCTGTGTTTCTTATATGATTTTACTTCGGGCACGCGCAATTTGCAACTTTCCGAGCAATGGTTTGAATGACAAAATACATGTACCAAATACCAACTTATTAAAAATGCTGTGGTGTAAACTTGATAGATTCGGTAGGTAATACGAATTAAGTGCTGATCTCTAGCGAGTAAGGCATACTTTTAGATCTTAGAACAACTACGTATACGCATGCTAAGGTTTTCTTTTCAGAAATGAATTATCAAAGCGCTAATCATTCCGGAAAACAGCTTTTTGTGAATTGTTACGGTTTTTTGAGAGTGGAACGGGGATCTTTCATGTAAAGGGTATTAACACGTTAAACTATATAATAACTATTGTCATTGCTGTGAAATAATTAAGTCCTTTTTTAAAAGAATTATTTTTGAAAAAATCGCATGTCGCAATGCCTTTTACTGAATTATAGTTGTTAATTTGAATGTTTAAAAACAGAAATAAAAAAGAAAACAGAATCTTTGCAGGGGTTGAACTCAGGACTATTAAATTGCAGGGCCTCGGCTTTACCAATCTTGCAATCCAGAAATTATAGAAGCACAGTATTTAAATCAGTTTATAGATAAGTAAGAGAAAAAGTAAACGTGGCTTTCGTATCAGGATAATCTTATGTTGTAATTCAAACAAAATGGCTGCTATAAAACTTAAAACGACTTTTAAAATAACCAAAAGGCCTAGGGTGATGGTTTTCGGCTAGTAACATGGTTGGTGGAAGTCTATTATATTTGTTCAAATGAATGACCTTCTCTCATATTCAAGGTCACAGGAGCTAAATATGTTGAAATATTCAAACAACTTCCCCTGAAAAAACAGAAGATAAAGGGTGATGATATTTGGTCTAAGTTTGTTCAAATGAAAGACCTTTACCAAAGTCACTGAGGCGAACATGTTAAAACGTGTGTGAAATGTATTTTATCTCAAAAATATGTTGAAAAACATTTAAACATCTTAGTCTGAAATGTGGCTAGTTGCATGCTCAGATAAGAGCTATAAGCGTTTTTTAGAAATTTAAATAACTTCTTCTGAATAACCAAATGCTGGTGATATTTAGCCAGTAGCATGCTCAAATGAAGAGCGATCAAGTTTGTTTATGTGAATTACCTTGACCTAATTTTAAGGTCATATGGTCAACTGTGAATACACCTTTAAATGACCTTATCTCAATGAACAATACGGCAAGTTGCATGCTGGGCTGAAGGGCTATACAGTTTGTTCAATTGAATGACCTTGTAAGACTTTCAAAGTTACATGGGTCAAATGTGTATAAATGTTTTAACAGGTTCTTTTGAATGACTTTGAGTCGTAGATACTGATATCCGGCCTGTAGCTTTAGTTAAGTCCACGTTAAAGGTAACAGTGCGAGATCGATTCCAGGTGACCATTATACCTCTTGTTTATTATTTACCACACTATTTGCGAATAAGAAGTTTTTAGTTTTGACGAAATACAGGAAAGTCCGAGTAGTTTTTCAATTACGAGGCGGACTGTTAACATTTAGCGGTACGTCACGACCTGGCCCAAACGAGTTCCCGTACAAGAGTCAGTCGTCTGCCGATCACGTGCTGACGCGGTCTATATCAGTCCAGAGCACCGTGACGACTCACCGACTTACCGTATCACTCGGTATGTGTACATGTGCAGGCGAGCGTCCGGCAGTCCGGTCAAGGCCCGCGTGTGTGTACGTGCATAATGTATATCGTTATTAGCTGGCCACTTATTACAGATAAGCCCATAAACTAGAAGTGGGTCGTAACGCAACCGCTGGTGACCTAACGAAGAATTCGTCAACATATCTGTATATACTATGTCTGTAGTGTAAGTCGAAACACTAACTGTTGTAATTTGTATTTACCTATTAACCTACGTAAGATCCGGGATCTCAAGTTCAAGTGTTTTATTACCTGGAGTCGTCCGACACATCAAGGTCTTAGATCCGAATAACTAGTCTCACTTTTCCGCAACAGTGACTGCAGCTAGGAGGGAAATAGTCACTGATAGTAGAATCCCGAACTTCAAAGATGTAGTTTCAAAGATCAATCCGAAATGACTGTAATTATGACCTATATATATACGCAATGCGATTGCGCAATCCGGATTTCAATGACAAATAACATTCAATTCTAGCTATTTCGTATGGTTATGGTACTGAAGCCTATAGTTAAACGATGACTGGTATTAACTCATTCACCCCTGAAGTTTTATAATGAACTATTCCAACATTTGAATTTGACTGGTTCAAATGTTTCTTCAGGGTTGAATGCCTAATTGATTTTCCGATTAAATTCGGGCAATGACATATTAAAATATTTATTGATTTTCTATCGATGTTTATTAATCTCAGTAAGTAAATGTTTATTTTGATTTCAGTCATTCTTGGTGTGTTACATTTAATAAGGTTATAAACACTTTCCAATTTTGTATTGGCTTTCCCTTTCTGCCGATAATGTACCAGCTTTTCTTCCGGAGTAAATCTATAACATAACGTTCAAACCCCCCAGTTTATTTCATTTCACTATAAAATCACGTACGGCCTTTGCTAATTTCGTGGTTATTCTAAATTGCCGATTTAATGATGAGTGAATTATTTAATGAAGTTTGATTACATCTAAACTGCTCTCTGTTCAAGATGGATAATTAATTCAGGACGGAAGACACTGAAGAATGTAACGGATCTATTCAATTAGGAAAATGCAAACTTTATATATTATTATTCCCCCATTTAAATAACGTATTGAAAAATAACGTTACACTTATGAAAAATGTACCGGATTGGTCGAGAGACGTTTGTAGTACTGGTATATTTCTTGTATAAATATCACAAGACCATAGGGTTTAGTTCGTCATATTTATTTCATTCAATTTAAACTCTGTAACAAATAATAAAACAAACATAAATACACTGTCAAGCTAACCATACATTCACAACTCGCATACACAAAGGGAAATAACTCTTACAAGGACAATGTAATCGGAACAATACGTTACGCTATTACAATAAAAAAAAATATACTTCTACGAAGATCTACAATAACAGTTATAAGTAAAAGATACATTTATCATTACATTTCAAATATATTCAATTCTACAACAATTCAGATGTAGGTTAGTCATACCTGAGTGAGTGTGCACGTGGCTCAAAGTCCGGTTACGGAGGGCACCCGTGACAGGTATAGGTACAGTTCGTTATGATACTAAAAACAAAAAAACAAAACAAATCCCTTTTATACTTTCTCGCAATTACACACATAAAACCACGACTTATTCACAAGAATATATTTCATAAGTATATAGTTTATGAAATAAATTAATCAAATAACAATTATAATAAATTAAAAAGAGAAACGTCATAAATTGGTCAGGTCCGTCCAGTCACAAGAAATGTCTGACACTGACTTATACAAAGAATATCCCGCCAAATCGCCCAATAGAAACAACCAATGAAATAACAGAAACTACATGACGTAACACCACAAAGACTGACCACTCGGACACTACAATTACATAGTACGATACAAACGAAACGAACGCGCACAAAAACATATAATACGGACGATACTTTAACAGACGACGCAAGTTACGGACGCGTTACGTGACGCCGGGCTCGTGACCGAATGGTTGCGTGTTCGAGTCTGACGGCACGGCACTGTGTTGTATCTTTGAGCAAGTTTCTTTACTCCGCTTGTTCTAGTCTACTCAGCTGCAAATGAGTACGTGGTTGGACAGTGCTAGAATTGTTAGCGCCGAAATGGCAGCTCCGGCTGTATGCTCCCCAGGGAGTTGAAAAAGATATTGGCTGGTTGCAAAGGCGTAAAACCACGGATAATAATTTGTGAACCACATTGAGACGACCTACGAATAGGTTGTGATAAGGCGGTATATAAGAACCTCGAATTATTATTATTATTACGATCGGGAAAATATCATAAACCATACAATACTACAAATTTTTAATAAAACTACACTAAATAATGTCCCTGCTACACGTTGAGCTTCGGTGTGTTTAAATCCACGATTAGAGGCTTTCCATAGGAAGGGAGGTAACTCTTTGTAAATTCTCAAGAAAAATAAGGATTTCATTATCATAATTTTGTTCTTGAGAATAAACAAAGAGTTATGAAATTCCCAATAATACTCTACTATTCCCGTAACTATCAAACGTTTATCATTTAACACACTTCGCGGATACTTTTTTCGATGCAAATAAAATGTTTAAATAAAAATGCATATATACATGTACCTTCATTCTTAGCTATTTGGTTGATCAAAAACTGTGCTTCATATTTTTTGTGTTCTGTTTACTGAAATTAATAACATATACAAAAATTATATTTCTATATTACACAGACAGGGGAAATGTTACATGATCCTTTCCTCACTGATATTTCATAGTAAACGCGGGAATCTGTTTCATGATAATTGTCTCCCCTATATTAAATAACTACCTTCCTTCGAGTAGACTGGCGTGAAAGAATAGACTTATCATTTACATTTTAACACGAGAAAAAAAGGACATCCGGAAAAGCTAGCGAATAAATATTTTCTTTCAGAATTTAATCAATAGAAGGACTTATCTACACATATACAGTGATTACTACACCCGACAAGTAACCGCTTCGGAGTCCTAGATAAATAAGTCGGCAATCACAGACCATGCCACACAGAAAAACCATGCGATTGATTTGGATAACTCTAAAGTTTTGGACATAGAGAGTAATCTGTTCAAGCGGCAGATAAAGGAAGCCATCTGGATACACCTGTGTGGGCCAGTTCTAAATCGAGATGAGGGGGCTCATAGACTCTCGCACATCTATGACCAAGTATTAAACAAAGCGTAGCTGAATCGAGTCATTTCGGTACATATTTAGCAACTATTATACATTCGCTTACAGCGTAGCCGAATCGACATCGATTTTGTGGACAACTCGTACACATTTTACACCTTTGTGTGCAAATCCTTCACTGGCTATTTGTCTGATGAAGGTGACCGTGTACATGCCGTACTAGTCATCGAAACGTTATATAGAAACTTTTATTGGTTGTGTAAAAGGAACTTTTCATAATTCGTACTAACCAACCATCAGAAAATGTTTAGAAAAAGCACGTACATAACAGCCGAATCGGTCATAAAGAAGCGTATTTAGATTACAACAGACATTTTAAAAAGTCGAAATTATAATAAATAGGAGCATTTGACATTAAATGACCAGGTCCAGATTGAAATTACGCTCTTATAACGATGAAGCAACATATGACTTCTATTATGGCCAGACACGGTACTAAAAGATGTTCTACAACCGCTCAGTGTACCTAAGAGTTTATTCCCTTTACGGAAGAAGAAGATGACAAACAACTATATGTTGCTAATCACGTGACTTTCATTATTATTTACAATGAACATAACGTCATAGTCTCATTATCGCACGCATTTCGGTATAGCGCAACCTTCGTGTTTACCAAATTGTTCGGAAGAAGTTTTAATATAGAGAATAATCATGGGCTGTACTGAATCGAGGAATTTACTCTCGGCAGTAAGTCGTAAAAGCGGGAAGAGTCTTAATTGGAGATGGAGAAAATGGAGAATTAGAAAAGTGGAGGACAAACCAGATTTAAGAACAGCTTCTCGCATCCAGAATGTATCAGGGATACTGAGCAAGTCCCCTGTAGTTGCAAATCCACACAGTCCAAGGCCAAAGTCTAAACTAGAAGCTGCCATGGCGGAGATTTTAGAACAAAACAGGTCTGAAGAAATATCACTAACAAAAGCTGTGATTGTTGAGGGTATCCCCGAAGATGACGACGAAACTAATTTGCAGATAATGGAGGAGAAAATAAAAATGTGGAAGATCGAATCTTGCCTGAGGGTCAATAACTCTAGACCAAAGGCCGCCAAAGGCCCAAGGAAACCCGTCAGCGACAACCCCAGTGTTGATATCACAGCAGATGTCAGAAAATTGCAGCAGGACATGCAAGCTGTGATTGACGGAGTAGATCAGGTGAAATCTTTATCATTAATTACGAATGACAAGAGGATCCTAGTGAAAGCAGGCCAAGACTTTTGTATCAGCCAAATTTCAAATGAAAAGAGGGTTCGTCCTGGCGGAGCACGCGGGTTTCGAACTCCTTGCACCATTGTGTCAGCCGAGGAATACGTATTGCCAGGCGCCATTCTTGATTTGTCGGACATTGCAGCAAGGCCACACGTTGGGAATGGATCAACCACCAAACAGGATCAGTGCCTTCAGGCTTGGATGGAGAGCCAGACATCCAAGGACACACATAAAGGAAGCCAATGAGGATACTAATGTGAATAAAGTGTAGATCAATTGCTGACCGGATTCGAACACAAATCCGTCACTCTGTACAGCTTCAACACGCACTCTGTTCCGTGATCAAGGCTCTTCGTGCTTTTTTCATCATGCTTTTTACATAATTAAATGTTATACCCTCGAATAAAATCATATATATACATTACAGGATTTTTCTTTTTCTTGTTTCATAGAGAAGTCTAACATACAATGTATCTGTTTAATCCTGAAAACTGTGAAATGGGGAAGAGAAAAAATGCTATGCACATCACCATCCCATCAATTATAAGTATATCAAAAAAAGTTATACAAGATATTTCAGAGGTTACTAAGAATGAAACTTTTTCGAAAGGAACTTTTTGTAGAAGAAACGTAACACTTTTCCTTAATAGAAATTGAAGAATACTTTTAAAATTATAATGAATATCTCGTTGTTATTTTATTACACACACATAATTATTATATATATATAAATATATTGATATGGAGTTTAGGTAGCTCATGCCTAGGTGGTTAGAGCGTTCGTCTAGCTCGTTTCCGGAAAGGGCCGACTGTTTCCGATCGACTGACTGGTTAAGATTCAACAAGTTCAATAAAAAATGCTTTTCGAGCCACGATTTATTTCAACCCTATGATAAGTGATGTTCAAAGAACCAAACTGAACAGCGAAATCGAGATATGTTATTTAGATATATTAAACTTGTACTTTAGTCATTAAAATAGCACATAGCGAATTGGAAGTTAGCTCATATGCAATAAGGCTGATGTCTCCGTTAAAATTGTTCACCGGAATTATGCAACATGTCGACTTCCTTTGCGACCCAACTAAATGCTTCACAATGACATTATCTTATGTTCATATTAGGCCAAACTTAAAACTTCAATCCATCACGCTACTAGCCAGATCTTAGGTCCCCAGGTTATTAAGAAAGTACATAGTTACCATAGGGGACTGTTACTTGATCATCGTCTCCCCTATATTACAGAGTTACCACAGGGGACTGTTACATGATCATCGTCTCCCCTATATTACAGAGTTACCACAGGGGCCTATAACATGATTCCTTTCCTCCAATATATTACAGAGTTACCACAGGGGACGGTTACATGATCATCGTCTCCCCTATATTACAAAGTTACCACAGGGGACTGTTACATGATCATCGTCTCCCCTATATTACAGAGTTACCACAGGGGACTATAACATGATTCCTTTCCTCCAATATATTACAGAGTTACCACAGGGGACGGTTACATGATCATCGTCTCCCCTATATTACAAAGTTACCACAGGGGACTGTTACATGATCATCGTCTCCCCTATATTACAGAGTTACCACAGGGGACTGTAACATGATCATCGTCTCCCCTATATTACAGAGTTACCACAGGGGACTATAACATGATTCCCTACCTCAAATATATTACAGAGTAACCACAGGGGACTGTTACTTGATCAACGTCTCCCTTATATTACAGAGTTACCACAGGGGACTGTTACATGATCATCGTCTCCCTTATATTACAGTGTTACCACAGGGGACTGTTACTTGATCGTCTCCCCTATATTACAGAGTTACCACAGGGGACTGTTACATGATCATCGTCTCCCCTATATTACAGAGTTACCACAGGGGACTGTAACATGATCATCGTCTCCCCTATATTACAGAGTTACCACAGAGGACTATAACATAATTCCCTACCTCAAATATATTACAGAGTAACCACAGGGGACTGTTACTTGATCAACGTCTCCCTTATATTACAGAGTTACCACAGGGGACTGTTACATGATCATCGTCTCCCTTATATTACAGTGTTACCACAGGGGACTGTTACTTGATCGTCTCCCCTATATTACAGAGTTACCACAGGGGACTGTTACTTGATTGTCGTCTCCCCTTTATTACAGAGTTACCATAGGAGACTGTTACATTATTTCTTACCTCCCCTATATTAAATCGTTACCACAGGGGACTCTTACATGATCAATTACCTCCCCTATATTAAAGAGCTACCACAGGGGTATTTTACATGATCCCTTACCTCCCCTTTATTACATAGTTACCACAGGGGACTGTTTTGCAATCCTTACCTCCTCTTTATAACAAAAAGATGTGCATTCCGAGTTCAACTGATCCAAAACACAATCGTTTCCATTATCGCTTACAATAACACAACAATGAAGACGATCAGGTTGACACGTCATTGTTGTCGTCTGCTTCAATCATACGGAACACTTCTCCCTGATTACTGTAGTTTCCGTCAAAGGTTAGATGATCGAAGTGGAATCGGCCAAGGAGTTCCGAATGATGTACTAGTTCTACCATATAGGGGAAACTCGAGCGCGGGAGACAGACACGATGCTATATTCTTCCGTCATGTGATCAACATGCATAATCCAATTAGACAACCTGTTATATAGAAAAGGTTTAAGAATAGACTATATAATAATGGGCACTTTAATATGGAAATTAACAAAACATCAGAATGCGGCACTTAACCAGAACAAGCGATGGCACTTTTTGTTTCTTTTTCTTTTTGGTGGGACAACTTAAATGTAGTTATATGTAGGCCTAGTATTTCCAGATTGTATTATGTGTAGGACATTTGGATACGGGATCGGGTGTAACACGTTAAGTTTAAACATATTTTATTGCCAATAGTGACAACAGGATTGGGCACAAGTTATTACAACATTATTTACGCCCTTTCCTCAAATATATACATCAGATTTACAAACATGGCACAACTGGGTATCAAATAATATGTATAATAGTAGCATTACAACAACAGAAACAAAAAGAGAAAGAAAAAGAAAAAGAGAAAGAACAACATTGAACAGTCTCACAAATTGAGTATAGAAATATAAAACGCCTTACGAATTAACACGTGCATGTATCTACAACAGCTGAATCGGTCATAAAGCACCGTATTTAGTTTCCGTCGACGGCATCAGTTTCTAAAATGACATACATTTAAAAAAGTCTAAATTATATTAAATGTGAGTATTTGATATCAAATGACCAGGTCCAGATTGAAATTACGCTCTTATAAAGATCAAGCAACATATAAGCCTATCTATTATGGCCAGACACGGTACTCACCGCTGTAACTTAGAGTTTATTCCCTTTAACGGAAGGAGAAGATGACAAACAACTATATGTTGCTAATCACGTGACTTTCATTATTACGTACAATGAACATAACGTCATAGTCACATTATCCCCACGCATTTCGGTATAGCGCAACCTTCGTGTTTACCAAATTGTTCGGAAGGAGTTTTAATATAGAGAATCATCATGGGCTGTACAGAATCGAGGAATTTACTCTCGGCAGTTAGTCGTAAAAACGGGAAGAGTCTTAATTGGAGATGGAGAAAATGGAGATTTAGAAAAGTGGAGGACAAACCAGATTCAAAGACATCGTCTCGCAACCAGAATGTATCAGGGATACTGAGCAAGTCCCCTGTAGTTGCAAAACCACACAGTCCAAGGCCAAAGTCTAAACTAGAAGCTGCCATGGCGGAGATTTTAGAACAAAACAGGTCTGAAGAAATATCACTAACAAAAGCTGTGATTGTTGAGGGTATCCCCGAGGATGACGACGAAACTAATTTGCAGATAATGGAGGAGAAAATAAAAATGTGGAAGATCGAATCTTGCCTGAGGGTCAATAACTCTAGACCAAAGGCCGCCAAAGGCCCAAGGAAACCCGTCAGCGACAACCCCAGTGTTGATATCACAGCAGATGTCAGAAAATTGCAGCAGGACATGCAAGCTGTGATTGACGGAGTAGATCAGGTGAAATCTTTATCATCAATTAAGAATGACAAGAGGATCCTAGTGAAAGCAGGCCAAGATTTTTGTATCAGCCAAATTTCAAATGAAAAGAGGGTTCGACCTGGCGCAGCACGCGGGTTTCGAACCCCCTGCACCATTGTGTCAGCCGAGGAATGGGTGTTGCCAGGTGCCATTCTTGATTTGTCGGACATTGCAGCAAGGCCACACGTTGGGAATGGATCAACGACCAAACAGGATCAGTGCCTTCATGCTTGGATGGAGAGGCAGACATCCAGGGACATACAGAATGGCAAGCATTGAGGATACGAATGTGAATAGATAAAACGTTCAACTGATTGGAACACAGGTCCGTGACAATGCTGTACATATTTCACGCGCACTCTATTCCAATACTAAAACTATTTGAACTTTTTTCGACATGCCTTCGACCTAGTTAGAAAATGTACCCTCGAATTAAATCACATTATGTATATACTACAGAAGTTTTCTTTGTTTTGTTTTAAAGAGTAAACTCTGGCAGACATGTTATTCCTGAAATCTTGATAGCATCACCATCGCATCGATTGTAAGGGTGTTGGCTGGTTTACACTTCATACATGCCGTTTGTACAAAGTTGCCGCCATTGAACTGTGTCTGCTTTTGCGTAACTTCATAGTCATCAAAACGTGTAATCTTGTAAGCCTTAAAAAGCGTCATTAATTAATGATAACAGTCATACAAGATATTTTAGAGGATACTCAGACTGGAACTCTTAACGAAAGGAGATTTATGTATCAGAAACGTAGTATTTGTCCTTAATAGAAATCGAACTATGTTTTTTCAATAATGAATATCTAGTTGTCAATTTATTACACACAAATAGAGTTTTGATGTAAAAGAAGTAAACTCAAGTTTGGAGTACCAATTATACAGAACTGGATCACAGGGACCCGATAATTTGTTACAGCTACATGTATATTTGGACCTAAACTACGGTGTTCAGAGTAATTTTACATGTTTTAGGGGTTTAGATCGACTTTCGGTAAAAATGACACCCCCAATGATCATATAACTGAGAAGGGCGGAAAGCTCTCGATGTCGAAATGTCGACCCCACCTAACTTTCTTGCATCAAAAACAACATGTCTAGTTGATATACGGGAAAATGCTACGTATCGTTGGAAAGATGAATATTTTTTCTCTTAAAACACGTCAAATGTATTCTCCTTCTGCGGAAATGAACTCCGTTTCCTCCAAAAACACACGCCATTTCAGAGTTTCAAAGTTTTTCGCAGTCAGCCTGCCACTTTTTTAAAACATTAATGAGGTTGTGGTCAGCCGCGTTCCGAACACCATAGTTTAGGTCCAAATATAGCTGTAACAAATTCCCAGGTCCCTGTGAACTGGATTGGGTCGATCGCCGAGAACCAGGTACATTTGTAGCTCATGATCAATTGATTAGAGCGTCTGTCTAGAGTCCCGGGTTCTGGCGGTGCAGTTTTCTTTCTCCTGTCACATTTGTGCCCATGTGTGTGAAAGTCGTAGCGACATGTAACTGCACATAGACACGACGTTGCTATGGAGTTTACGTGTGCAAAAAGGTAATTGTTTGTTGGTTAAGAGGTTAAACCTAATCATTTGAATTGTTATTGGATAATTCTGTCTCGTTAATAAACATTATCATTGTATGAGGTTTTAGTCCCAAAAACGAAGTCGGGGCGTCTTCTTCGACCCTTCGCGAATATTGGTTGACATGCCTAGATGTGCAAAACGCCTTTAATTTTGCAACTGTGCATCCAAACACTTTTGAGGACTTTTGTAACAGCCTCTGTTACCATCAGTACCTGTCCAGTAGCATGACTGCCTTCGTGTAAATTCAAGAAATTGAAAAATTAAATGTATGTATCTATTTAAATTAAACATACTATATCCAGGATATTTTGTTTAGGTCAAGTACAAAGAACGAACAATCATGTATTAGTTTTGTTTCAGTCAAACAAGATCTTGTAACACACAAAAGTGCAAATCAACTTTCAAGCTTATTCTGAAATGTAAGGCAATGCCACAATGATGAACAAGTCTTCGGTTCGGAAATTTCGAAATATTAAAAGTTCAGAGACCCAGTCAGAGGATCTTTCAATCTTTGTCTGCAGACACTATTACTAAGCTACTTGATGAGCAAGGTAATCCTACCTATACACTTTCGAAAGACGAAATACTGGTTAATCACGCTTCTGTATTACAACCTCGAGTACCCATTAATGATAAGAATACAGACTTACCTCGCTTGTATGTGATTCCGAAATTTCACAAGAATCCTTTTACATAACATTTTATCGTGGGCTCAACTCAATGCTCATTGTGAACACTTTTATACCATTCCGTTAGGGTTACAGTCGTATAGAGACTGTATACTCTGTAAGTGGAATAAATAGAATGTGGAGTTTGAAGAATTCAAAACATCTCTTGATCTATCTTGAACATCTTCTTCTCAAGAATGTTTTCTCTATCAAAACTTTTGTCTTCCCGACCCTTTAAACTACCATTCTTCATACCAAACAAAAGGAATGCATTCGATCTCTTATTACGACACATTACATTACTACGATATAAGTGAGTAAATTGTTTTGGAGCGTATATTGTGATGTGCTGTCTTTAAATGATAAGAAATGTATTGACCTCATCGATATTAAGTACCCTCCCGAGCTTGAAATTAAGGAAACTACGGGTTCTTCAACCTCTGAGCCGCCTTCCTCGATCTTCTCTCATAACATGATCAAAAGAGACCTCTTTAAACTATGCTGTACGATAAGTAAAACGATTTTGATTTTTCTGTCAAAAACTTTCTCTTTCTCGATATTAGCATCCCTACTGTTGCAGTTGATTCGGTAGGTATTCAAGAGCTGTATTCGAAAAGCTTAACTTCATGACTTCATCATGCTATCGTAGGTTTCGACTGCTGACTGACAAACTTACAGCACAGAGATTACGAAGATGCAGTGGATGAAGTCTACTGGCAAGCTTTATGGTCCTTCTCAAAATTTACATATTAAAGGGAAATATGCTATTTCCGTTTTGTGATATGAATGCCAATGCTTTTGAGTATGCTCGCTAGAGTGGTTTTGTTGTCATTGCCTCAATTCTCATTAGGATGACGTAAGATAACTTGGAGTTGATCCAGATTTAATAAATGCTGTGTGTCATTGATGACGCAGAAAACGCTTACCCTTCAGGAACACTTGATCCTATTCTCCTTGTATTTTGTAAGGGTCTTCATGCCTTTGTTCATATTTTCCCATAGTTTTATCAGTTTTGAGTAAACACTATGATTTTGTTGACACTTTTTAAGAACCACCCTCCCGTAAATAAAAAGTTAAAATTTAGTTTATAGATTTTTGGATAACAATTCGTGTTTATTCTTCTTTTAAATTATTTTATAAGATATTGCCAGTGGGACAGTGTGGTACAACATCGGTATTGCTACGGTCAAATTTTGTTTTTAAGTGCTTTCTCGCTTAGCTCTGTTTTACTAGCTGTAGAGAGGCTTACTAGTCTCAAAATAAGATAGATGCTTCCATGCGAAACGACTAAAATCATAGTTAAATTCCCTGGTAATATATTTTAGCAGATTAGAAGCAAGAAAACAAATGCTATACGTTACGTAAATCGATAAATGCACTTTAGAGGATGTGCCATTTCATAACCGTCAGTGATGTCATGAATGCGCTAATGAATGATCCTAAAAATAAAGGGCATGTCATCCTGTGCAACACACCTTCTGTTAGCTTAGATCGTTCAACTAGATTTTTCACAATATAGACTACATGAAAAGCTAGCTTTTGTTGTGTAGACACAGATTTGTAAATTGCCAGAACTGTAGTCTCAAACCAAATTCGTTTTTTTTTTTTAAATTATGAAGCCCACATAGTCCACTTCATCATGTATATGCCAATTTTAGTGCTGATTTTTTTTTTTAAATTTTGATACATGTAATAGTATAGGGGTTATTCATTGTACAAAAATATGACCACCATACGCTATTTTACACTGCTACCCTGGAGAATTTACAAAAAACAAAATGTTACTCAGGCATTTTCCTATGATTTTTTAGCATTGTCATAGCAAAATTCATCATCTACTTTTGAGGTCAGAGTGCCTCTCTATAGCTAGTTGAAGAAGTATCTAGCATTCAGTTGGGCTTCAAAAGAGATTGACATGGTATAAGTCCAATGAACAATTTTGATGAAAATGTCAGCCTTAACTCATTCACCCCTGAAGACACATTTGAACTCTTCCAATTCAAAGGTTGGAATAGTTCATTGTGAAACTTCAGGGGTGAATGAGTTAATGACTTGTTATTGACTATGTTGACCTCGCTATGAAACATTATAATAGCTAATATACAAGTCCAATATATTTAAATTACATATATAATTAGTTCAGAGACGTATATATTACATGTACATTACAAATCCTGTAATATATATACGTCTCTGATTAGTTCCAATTTTTAATTGGGGTCTTTAAATGTGGTCTATCATAGGGTTGGAATTTGACTATATCCTCTTTCAGGGGGCTTAAGCTTGTTGAACCTTAACTCATATGAGTCAATAATAATGCTTGCAATAAGGCAGATGTCTCCAGTAAAATAGCTAACGTCAACTTCCTTTGCGACCCAACTAAATGCTACGAAATCACATGTTATCTTAAGTTCATTATTACCTAGGTCGTGCAGAGGCCTCAAATTGAAAATGGTTTCTGTTAAATGCCTCACTGAGATACATATTTTACTGGCATATATGCAATATACAGTGACATGCCACTATAGTCTCTTATGCTACATCATTTTCCCATTGGATTCTATGTTAATTTACCTCACCAAAATAAGTGTCCCGATATCTTTCTTCTTATTATTATTTTTATAAAATTGGCACACAGCTATATTCTTATCTAACGCTTCTACTTACTTTGAATACAATTATCCCTTTTTTTCAGAATTCTCACCATGATAAGTAAATTGTCCAAAATATTTTTTCACGAAAAATATTAACCATGTGTCTATAGGAATGGTGTCAACTTATAACTTTGATGCTGGAATAAAAATTGATATCTAAACAGCAAGGCTATGGATAATAATATGAATATTACCAGAAGAAATACTGGATATTTCTCTAACCGAATGTAAAATTGTATCCAAATTAGATGTCAAAGAAGTCAGGAAATCTTTCTGAAAAAAACCAATAACATAGAATCCAATTGGAAAAGGGCTTAACGTGACAGACTTATGGCACGTATGTAAAACATGTAAAATGACGGGTGTACGTGTGACCGAAATAAATAAACTTTACATGAAGTATCTTTTCGTTGCATTTAGTGTTGTTCCCCTACCCTGAGGGGTGTGACAGAGATATATCCAACCCGAGGGGTGATGTTTTTTGGTTGTCTAACCCAAGGCTCTGCTGAAAAAAATCAGGTTTTAACATTTTTGAACCCAGCGACCTTAGATATGGGTGAAGGTTATACATTTCAACAAACTTGATAGCCCTTCATCCTAGGATACTACTTGCCAAATGTCGTCATCATAGGCCTTTTGGCTATAATGACGTCATTTAAAGTGAAGAGTTCATGCTGGACACATGACAGATAAATACCAGATGCCACATCATGACGGCTGGCCGCCAGGCGGACGGAGGATGCCACACCAAAGCACAAGTTGATTTGGCCTTCATCCAAACATGAAACTTGCTAAATATAATCACCCTAGAAATCTTGGTTATTCAGAAGAAGTCTTTTGAAGGTATTAACACATTTGACCCCTTGACCTCGTATATAGGTGAAAGCCATTCATTCACCCCAGTGAGGAAAATCGGTTAATGTCAATTGTTTGGATAAACCTGAAAGCCTTCTTTCCATCATGCTATTGGCTAAGTACATTTGTAACATCATCCAGGCTATTTAAAAGTAGCTTCAATGTTTTAAAATTTGACCTCTGTGAGCTTCAAAATGGTTCAAGGTCATTTATTTGTACAAACTTGATAGTCCATCATCCCATCATACTACTGGCAAAACACCGTGGCCTCTTATTCATTCAGTAGAAGTTATTTAAAATCTTTCACATTTGACTCTGGTGACCTTAAATTCATTTGAACAAACACCATAGACCTCCATCCTCTCATGCTACTGGCGAAAGGTCATCACCATGATTATGTTAAAGACGTCATTTCAGGATCCCTGTCCCCACTGCACTGGGTGTTTTTTTTACATACAGTAACCTCCCCTTAATTATGTTTTGGTTATAACTGTAGCACAATTAGACCAGGACACTTCCGTTGACTAGATGGCTCAGTCTGTTAGTGTGATAGTATAACAACCTGAGGTCCAGGGTTCGAATCCCGGTCTAGCCCCGCTGATTGTTTTAATCAGAACACTGTTGTTGATTATTGTTTGGTTTAGTTCATCTCGATCATCTTTTATAAAAGTCAAACATATGGTTTTTCTTTCAGAAATTATTTATCGAAGCTATGGTAAGGTCAACACAATCGTCTTGCTGTGCATAGTTATGGTATTTGGCAGTGGTATGGGGATATGGGGATACTTAGAGTAAAAAGTTGTATATATATAAATGTATGATGGACAAATGACAGTAGCCTCATCAAAGCACAGCTCCTTTGGACCAGGGCCTGTATTCATGAAACCGTTCTCGTACTCAAACATAGATTCTCTGCTCAAACAAATTTTCTTGCAACTCGCTAAAATCATGTCAAACGATCAAAAGTCAAATATAAACATTGAAAACAGTATTCGGCTTCAACTCTCTTCAATGTTTTCCCAAATCATTGACCAAATAAGATTATCTAACAATTTAAAGACCGAACAAGAAATTTGGCTTGAGCACAAAATCCATGCTTGAGCATGCCAGACCGATGAAGGACAGATGCCTCAGGGTTAAGGGAGCTAATTATAAGAGGATATGGTCATTGTTTTCCTCAGATATTCAGCAACAAGACCAGATATGACTATTTCTGAAGTAAAAAAAAAAATTCTCCTCATCAAGTCTCACAAAAGAAAAAAGCCAGATCTGAATATTCCTATATTTATTGACTTATGTTGGACGGAAAATACACTGTCAAATTCATCTAACATGGTGAAGCACACATCCAAATCATATTCAACAAGTCATCATAAATAGGTCCATATATTCAACAGAATTCTAGTACACAAGTTTCTACATCTATCACTTGTGACTTTTACTGTCTCGATTACAGCAGGTAAATGCTGTCGTTCTGGTATCATCTACTAAATGGAGGGTTTACCGCAGTCTGCAAAAAATATGTCAAATGTTAGAGTTACATATTATCTTCCAAAAATACTTATTAATAAGCAAGCATAGATGTTCTCATTAAAGTGAACAAAAATGCTGATTTTATAAATATTTATTAAAAAAAAAAAAAAATTGTCTACATTAGCATTTAGTTCTCCATTTTTCTGGTTTCTCTAATGATGTTTTTCTTAGATTTAATTCTTACTTCAAGAAAAATTTCACACAAATAGATACAAAATATTATATTAATTTTGATGATAGAAAAATTTAACTACAGATATTCATAAAAATCTACCTTACTGATCCATTGGCTATTCATTGACTTGTGTGAAAATGTAGTCACAATAATTTACTACTGAGAGAAAATTCAAAGACATATCAAATAAAATTATGAATATAAACGATTATCATAATAAATATATGGTCTGATGGTATGATGAAAATGTGTCAAATTCCCTATATAACGAAAACTGGTTAAATTGAAAACAATTAAAGCTGAGTGAGTTGAAAAAAAAGTTGTTTATGTGAAATTTGGTTTTTTTAATACAAATTTCAGAAATTATCACTTAACTTATTTTTAAAAAATCAATTGAATTAAATGTTTTTGGACATGACATATTAAGTATATCAAGTTTATTATTATATACTGCAGATGTTGAAAAAATAAACCATAAATTTCAGTTATGGATCAAAGTGACTTATATATATGAACGAAACTTTCAAAGTCATAAAAAACAAACATTTTGATAATTGCGGTATACAAAACCTTTCAATTCCCTAAATTTAAACATCACACATCAAATTTTGGTGCTATATTTAAAAATGAATGTCTGAAAAAGAAATTATATTGTTATTTTAAGCTATAAAGACTTATCGATGAACAACTTTTACTGACAAATATTTTTCTTGACTGACTGAAATTTTGCAATATTGCACACGATGCAGGTCTGTGTATGGTAACACATGGACAGAATCCCTTGTACCTCGGTAGTACCCAACAAAATACCATATCTATTATAAAAACAGCCTGGTCTTGCGACATGCCTACTTTTGATACATTACATGCCTACTTTTGATACTTTGAAATGAAATAATTGACATGTTCATGTACTTATAAATACATGAAGTTGTTATATTTAAATTTAAAAAAAATCTGATATTTGCACCAAATATTATAATTGTGAGGTGTCTTCTCAGGTGATGGGTAAAACCTTAACGAACATCTCTGTATTATAATAAACAAACATCTTAAATATTATACAGGGCCAGATGCTGGTGTCTCCTTTGAAATTTTTAAAACTAATTTAGTGTTTCGAAATGCAGTTATCTCCCTTCTTTCAATTCTGATGGTTAAAACTAACACAGTATGTTTTGATTACATTTAAAAAAGAATAAAAAACAATGTTTTGGTATTCAGATTTCTACGAATAAAGTACATTAATAAATACATTATGAACAATTCAAATGTAATTCATGTACTGTATATTTAATAATTTACTTCAAACATCAAGCATTTTTTTCATTATACAATTTAAACTGTATTAATGAGTAATGCATTGCTATACACATAATTATAATTGTCTATGAAAAGATACATGTTCTTAGAACTTGAAATGGACCGAACATCCAATAACATACAAAAACTGCGGTAGAACTTCCTCAGAATCCGACTCATGTAGATAGATAGCTAGATCTCTAGATAGAGAAAGTTCTCATGTAAACAGCCAAGCCTGGACTATCCAGACATTTTGCTCCACGCTAATGTGGCTGGATAGTAAAAGGGCAGGAATACAGTGGAAAGTTTTGTTTTTATTTATTTTCTGAATAACTGAAACTAAAAAAGAAAGAAAGAAAAGACTTGGCATGTGTGTGTCAAAAGAATAACTAGTGGCTGGAGTTGGAAGGCTCAAGTCAAATTCCAAATGTAGCAAATATTTATTACACGCAACACTACACACAAATTTTTATTCAACAAGAAATGTTAGATATTTTCCTCCCTGTTTTAACAATAAATACATGTATGACTTAGATCAAAGCATTGGATATGTTTCCAATCACAGTATATTTTTATTACTACCAGCAGCAATAAAATTGTTAGCAGTTACAAGTGTCACGATACTGTGAAATCAGATATTATTGTGAGGCCAATATTTTGTGGTTTTCCAACAAAACACCGTTTCATAGGTACATGAATTTGTGGACTACGATTACCCACTCAAACAGAAGAATTTCTTTATATCAATCAAACTTTGTGGACCTGTGGGTTCATGGATGAAGATTACCCACTCAAACAGAAGAATTGCTTTATATCAATCAAACTTTGTGGACCTATGGGTTCATGGATGAAGATTACCCTCGAAAAAAACAAAATTAAAAATCCACGAAAATGAAAGATTTCACAGTATTACATGTACTACAGAAAACTGCCTAGTGCCAGTGTGTAAATAGATATCCAAGATATTAAAGCTGTTATGTTCTACTTACAAGGGTGCGGTCTGCTTGTGATGTCACAATAGAAATAACTATGACCTCACATTCTTTTACAATTAAAAATGACGTAATTTCAAAATTGCAGTCACCACAAAAAGCTTGACAACATCTCTCACAAAAATCTGAATATTTTCAGCATCAAATGTTTAGAAAGTGTAGTATAAGTGCTGTGAGAAAACAAAACCCACTTACAAGGTGTATTACCGGAAAATATCATTCCTGGTAAGAACATTATGTGTAATAAAAAAAAACAAAAAAACCTTCAAAACAATACTCAATAATTAGCAACCTGCAAAATGTACATAACGTAAGTTCATTGATTTTTATTTTTATTGTTAAAAATGATTAATTACCAGTTTTTAATTTGCTTTTAATTACAGAACTGACTTATTGCTATCTCGAAATACATTTAATTTACCTCTATCTAGTACTGTATTATCACGGGACTTACCAACAAAGGGGTTCTTAATGTACCACATAAGGGATGGACGGACAGATTTAGGACGGATGGATGGACAAAGCTTATGTGCCAAGTCCCATAATAACAAGAACATGCCGAAAACTTAAAGCTATCATTTCACATTAGACACAAAAATATTCTATTATACATTGTACAGGAAATCATTCTCATTGCTAATATATACATCTAAAAGGAAAAACTTAACATTTATTTTTATGTCCACTGAAGTCTCAGATCTGGCCATGACCGATGGTTTCTGCGTCACATAACATGTTATCTACTAGTTTTTCCTGAGTTTAAACTCAATCTATGGAACGTTCATGAAACACGGGCTAAATTATGACATCTGGAATGCATGTAACCATTTACAACTCTTTCTTCTTTTTTTCTCCCTCAGGTTTTGAGACATACACGTACATCAGTTGCTGAACTTTCCTGTTTTCACAAAGCAGTGAGACTCAAATCACTTTAAATGTACAATATTTTATCCTGTCAAGCTATCCAAATTGTTTATTCATTGTTAATTCTCCTCAGTTATTATGTCTGGAAATTAAAAGTGTTTCAATGTTAGAAGGATGTATGTTACCTAACATATTATACTTGGTTTAACTTATTCACCCCTGAAGACACATTTGAACTCTTCCAATTCAAAGGTTGGAATAGCTCATTTTGAAATTCAGGGGTGAATGAGTTAAAACTTGTCTCCCTTATCTATCAATTTAGAATAACTAACAAACTATCACTATCACAGTATGGTAGCATTTATTCTTAAGGGAGATACCTCTAACACAAATCGCAGGTATCTATGAAAGACTACAAATCTTGAAAGAAATTTATTTACTGAATCTAGTACCTTTTTTTAATTTGTCTAAAATATATTTCACCTCAATGTCCTGTACAGATTAAGAAATAAATATTTTTAAAAATTATACTTGGTCTCTTATAAATACAACTGTAATTAAAAAAAAACTAAAATACTTTTAAACAACTATGCACAGAAAAAAAGATAACAATGCAACAACAATCTGTACAGATAAGTTGGCTCAATGTTAGATATAAACTTTTGTACTTTGATCTGATAAATATGCCCTTTCAAGGGCAACCAAATGTGGTATCTGCTACGACCATCTATATAGCCCTACTAAACTAGTAACAAATTAATTACCACAAGTAGTTCTTGGTAGCATTGGCCTCACTCCTGAAACATCACCAACTTATTGAAGCACGAAACTTGGCCGTGACAAATAAACATGAACAAATGACAATTTACATATATAATTATAATAGAGTATGAAGCTTGGGGAAATAAGTTTCAGTAATAAGACTTTTTTAATCTGAGATCATTTTTTTTTAGTGATTTAAATTTAACAAATAATGACAAGGCTTGAAGTACTACTTGAACAACTAAATTTAGATTAATTTTCATATACAGCTATAGAATTTATCATTTCTTTCAATCATAACAGAGAGTTTACCACATTTATCTGGCAATAAGCCCATGCCTGGTAATAAGCCCATCCATGGAACCTCCATCAGCAAACATTTAATACCATTCTGACCATTTCCTGAGAAAAGTACAATTGAATTAAACTTAATTAACTTTTCGTTACATTGTTCCACCATCAAAGCAAGTCTGATAATATTTTTCCAGGGAAAATAAGACGGATTAGTGAATGGGTTGACAGAGAGGCTGGCTAACTGATGGATTGTTCTGAACCTGTTCACCAATTGACTATAATTATTGCTGGGGTGTCACTGGCATCATGACACTGATCCTCATACACGCTTCACTCCCTTGATTCCTTTATCCTCAAAATGCTTTTCCAGGCGTGCAATATTCGACTGTAAAAAAGCCAACAACATGAATACCACTTATTCCTCCACTACATTTAGAATGACATGTTATGTGTATAATTTAGCAAAATGACTGGAAAACAAAGAAATTTGTTAACAAGAATCTATCAAAACACATTTTTCTACAAAACTATTAGGAGTCGAAAACCGGGCCCTGATTTACTAGTCACTGTACTGAATGAGAATTTCTTCCTAGCCGAGTCAGGAGGATTATTTAAGCAGCTAGTATTCTAGGGGGTCATAGTGATTTTTGTGAAAGTATCATTTAGTATATTTGTCAATATTTCCCGAGTCCCTATGTGGACACAAATGTAACAAAGGTAATTATTTTTTCAATGCTCCTTCTAGGAGTCGAACCCCTGACCTCTGGTTTACTAGTCTTACATTCTACTGAATGAGTTGAAGAGAAAATCCCCCTAGCCGAATCGGTAAGAAGCAGCTAGTATTTTACCATGGTGATATAAACAATGTCATGTGAGACTTACCTTCCTGTCAATTGCCAGAGCCATGTCATATACATTCTTCCCCCACTGAAACAGAAACACACAAAGTTATTACCGTCCAATTATGTATCTACATAATGCTGAAGACACATTTACACAAGATCACACATTTTGAAGATTTGCTAGTAACAGTTTCAAAATAGAGTGCTGACAGGTCAAAAGGTGCCCGCCATGTGCCTGACTGTACCCCTCTCCCTCCCCCTGAGGAACAGGACAACAGGTGCCCGCCATGTGTCTGACTGTACCCCTAACCCTCCCCCTGACTAACAGGTCCTCGCCATGTGCTTAACTGTACCCCTTCCCCGACTAACAGGTCAACAGGTGCCCACCATGTGCCTGACTGTACCCCTTACCCTCCCCCTGACTAACAGACCAACAGGTGCCCACATGTGCTTGACTGTACCTCTAACCCTGCCCCTGAATAACAGGTCAACAGGTGCTCGCCATGTGCCTGACTGTACCCCTCCCCCTCCCCCTGACTAACAGGTCAAAAGGTGCCTACCATGTGCCTGACTGTACCCCTATCCCTCCCCCTGGCTAACAGGTCAACAGGTGCCTGCCATGTGCCTGACTGTACCCCTAACCCTCCCCCTGGCTAACAGGTCAACAGGTGCCTGCCACATGCCTGACTGTACCTCTAACCCTCCCCTGACAAACAGGTCAACAGGTGCCTGCCATGTGCCTGTCTGTACCTCTAACCCTTCCCCCTGGCTAACAGGTCAACAGGTGCCCGCCCTGTGCCTGACTGTACCCCTAACCCTCCCCCTGGCTAACAGGTCAACGGGTGCCTGCCATGTGCCTGACTGTACCTCTAACCCTTCCCCCTGGCTAACAGGTCAACAGGTGCCCGCCATGTGCCGGACTGTACCCCTGACCCTCCCCCTGGCTAACAGGTCAACAAGTGCCCGCCATGTGCCTGACTGTACCCCTTACCCTCCCCCTGGCTAACAGGTCAACAGGTGCCAGCCACGTGCCTGACTGTACCTCTAACCCTCCCCTGACAAACAGGTCAACAGGTGCCTGCCATGTGCCTGACTGTATCCCTAATCCTCCCCCTGGCTAACAGGTCAACAGGTGCCTGCCATGTGCCTCACTGTATCCCTAATCCTCCCCCTGGCTAACAGGGCAACAGGTGCCTGCCATGTGCCTGACTGTACCTCTAATCCTTCCCCTGACTAACAGGTCAACAGGTGCCTGCCATGTGCCTGACTGTACCTCCAACCCTTCCCCCTGGCTAACAGGTCAACAGGTGCCCGCCATGTGCCTGACTGTACCCCTAACCCTTCCCCTGGCTAACAGGTCAACAGGTG
>NW_018408713.1:2126695-2153909 GCF_002113885.1 Mizuhopecten yessoensis
GCCATGTGCCTGACTGTACCTCTAACCCTCCCCCTGACTATTTTAAGTAACGGTTACTTTTAAAGCCGCTATTGCACTTCTACATACCACAATGTCAAACTTTGAAAAGATTAGTCTTTTGGATTCTTAAATAAGGAGTGTAACCCTCGCTCCCCAACCCCAACGGTCTATTTTTAGTTAGAGTGACCTTGACTTTATAATTATTTAAATCCCTATCCCTATATTGCACATCTACATATCACATTGATTCTGAGATAATCTCTGAAAAAGGAAGTGTAGACAAACAGACGGACAAACGGCCACCATGATCAAGATTTCTATACACATAAAAGACACCTACAAATAAATTGTGATATACTCAAAGAGCTAATTTGAATTGTTTTCTATATCATTACAGAACATTTATATAATGCTTTATCTTATCTCAAACAAATCACTCCAGGGCCCTGTGAGACACATCCTGATCAGGTTCAGGGCAGGGTATAGGAATACACTGGTCTTATTTGATAGTATTCGTAAGAGATGGGTTAACAGCTGAGCCACAAAATAGGTTATACAGGATGTCGGAACAAAGTGGTGGTTAAATGAGTCAGGTGTCATTGTATTTTATTGTGAATTGCCTAATAATTTATTTAATATTTTTTTAATTTTTTTATTTTTTGTTCTCTTTTCTTCTTGCCTAAAATAACCAGTGATTTACAAAATCTGTCAATTAGAGGTTTGACTATATAGCCGCTGGGATAGAGTTAACTGAATTTACACTATTCTGGTTGTCCCACTATTCAGCAGGTTACGATTAAGGGGACATATTTACTAATCACAGATGTCACAGTAATCTAGAAATTCAAAGGTGTCACGATCCAGTCACTTTAGTTGAGAATAAAGGTGGCTGATTATGACAAGCCTTGACTGTTTACATGTCACCTTGACCTGAGTTTTGACCTTGACTTGACAGATTTACAAACCTTATTGGTGACTGTACAGTCAGCATTTCTTCTGAGGAGGAGATCCAGCAATTGTTCGTTCTTGTTGATGACGGCGATCATGATTGCTGTTTTACCGTCAACATCCTGGCAGTTGATGCTGGCGCCCTCACGCAGCAGACAAGATGCTACTTGGTAGTTACCCGACACTGAGGCTACAAAAGAGGAACAAATCATCAGGCCAGGAATTATCTTACAATGGACAAATGTATAATAAACAAGAGGCCAATGGGCCTTAACAGTCACCTGATATATTTATACAGTGAGTTGATTTTTGTTTTTAACATGAACAGAAATATTATTCAAAGTGACAGAAAACAATAAAACCACCTTATTCTTCAATATCTAGCATGCAGATTTAAGACTGAAAAGTATTTGAAACTAGCACCTCTGCTTCTAAACAAGGAAAATGAAAAAAATATTTTAGCAAACGGACTCCATTGGGCCCCACCCTACAGCCCTTGGGGTTAGGGATGGCTCAAAATTTACAAAGTATCAAAATGTCAACTTAGAGTTATAATTCCAATCAAGTTATCAACATGTAATATATATTCAAAATATCATTTGCCATTATAAACCATAACAATCTTGCCCCCCCCCCCCCCCCCCCTTCCTTCCCCAGGGGGAAACGTGAGACCCCAGGGTCAAGAAATTCACAAGTTAAGTAAAGCACCTTAAGACCTTCTATCTATAAAAAGTACTTGATTCTACCATATCTTGATCTTGTGAATTTTTCTTTTGAAATGTTAGTCAATTTTAACCTTTTTGGCACGGCCCCTCAGGCCCCTGGGGGCTGGGGACCATATAACTCCCAATTTTAGTTGATCCTCGGCCATGGAAGGTTTCTGTAAAATTTCATTGAAATTGGTTCAGGGGTTTTGGAGAAGAAGTCGAAAATGTAAATTGTTTACGGACGCACGACGGACAAAAGGTGATCGCAATAGGTCACCTAAGTCTCAGGTGACCTAAAAATTAAACCAATACACAATTACCTTAAATCCTTGACATATTGCCCCTCATTTTAATTGCTATCTTCTCTCCACCAACAAATTTCAAGGTCCCCTTTTCCTCTTTATCTGAACAGATCCTTTAGGTGTCTCCTGGATTTATTACCAAATCCCTTTATAACATCAAAATTTTACTGGACAAATGGTGGAAATACTACATGAGGCCCAAAGAGAACAAAACTGATCTGCTGCCCCGCCCCCAACACCATCCTCCTCAAAAACCCTTCAACTATTTGTGGCTCTATATTTTGTTTTATTTACTCGTTCTATCATGGGTGTCTCACTTGTCACTACTGGTTGTTCTGTGGTTTTATGTCTCCATAGTTTAATTGTGACATTTCAGTGTAGTGACATGGTCCACATACTAAGATATCCCTGGATTGGTCCTATAACCATCAGTGGACAGATCTCCATAGAACCTTAGTTGTTGTATCGCCCATTCTTTAGTGGACACCGTTGTCATATGAACCTTATAGCTAGAAAGGAGCAAAATGTCAAAAAAATAATTAGAAAAAATACAAATATGCTGCTTTTTACAAACTGACCACATCGTAAGAGAGGTGTCCAGCTGCAGTGTTTGTCACAGATGTTTGGGTCAGCACCGTCTGTAATCATCCAGTCTATGAGTGCTGCATTGCCCCCATCCACTGCCCAGTGCATGGCTGTTGATCCTCCATTATCAAAGTCATCGTATCTTGCACCATTATCTCGCAGAAGTTTCACAGTTTCCTTCTGACCGGCAAAGCAGGCTAGCATCAACCTGAAAACAGTGAGTGCAGAAATAATGTACATGTATTATGCGTGCCAGGCTACTGATATGCCTATTGCAATAGTGTATGTATTACAGAAACCTGAAACCTGTCTAATCTGACACCCTGTGGTACAAAAATTATAGTCATATTAACCAGTCTAATCTGACATTCTATCTGAAAAACATATTGGTCAGATTAACTTGTATAGTTTGATACTCTGTGCAGCACAAAATATCAATTGAATTACCCTGTCTAATCTGACACCCTGTGGTACACAAAATTATAGTCAGATTAACCTGTCTAATCTGACATTCTACCTGAAAAACATATTGGTCAGATTAACTCGTATAGTTTGATACTCTGTGCAGCACAAAATATCAATCAAATAAACCTGTCTAATCTGACACCCTGTGGGACACAACATACAAGTCAGATTTACCTGTCACAAAAGAATAACAGATACCTGCCTAATCTGATACAATTTGGACCATTACATATTAAACAAATTGACCTGTCTGATCTGACAACCTGTGCAATACAAAATATTTGTCAGATTAACCTTTGAAATATGATACCCTGTAGAACACAACATATTGGTCAGATAAACTTGTCTATTCTGACACACTGTGGGACATACCACATTGGTCCGATTACCTTGTCTAATCTGACACCCTGTGGAATGGAACATATTGGTCTGATTACCACCAAAGAGACGTATAACATATATTTTAAGGATGTGATACACTTACTGTACAGTGACATCACAATGATATTATCATGTCTTGTTAGGTCATTTTTAACTTCATAGCTTGTTATATCTGAGGTCACTTTTCTTTATTTGTTAAAAAATTGACATTTTCTCAAATCCTTGATTTCAAAGTTCACTAATTCAGTTTCTGAGATCTAACAATATATGAAAAACGAATTTTAGCTGAGATGCAAATAGAGTAAATGTGATTTGCGATGGACACTGTACATGTAATTGTTTTGGTTTAATCTGTGTTCTATATCAATGATGATTTTTAAAGATGCCATGACCTGGAGTATCACAAATACTTACGCTGTTTTACCGGAACTATTCTTCAAATTTACATCGGCACCAAATTTCACCAGTAGTTCTGTCATTCTACAATGACAACACAAAATGTGAAGTTGAAATAGAATTGAAATTGAACTGCACTTATATATACGGGTATGTACTATGTATTGAGGAAATTTATCAATCGTTTCAGAGAAAGAGAACATTTTTCTTGTAAAAAATCTGAATGTAAAAATGCAACAATGACTGACCACTGACCAGAATTCTGGTCCCCCACACCCCCATTCTTAATAGGTGTTGGTCTAACAAACTCAGCTACCTGGTCAACAATTATACCACTTGCGCTATAATTATATCCAAAAGGAATGAAGGGGGGAGGTACAATGAAATTGTATGTGCAAAAATCTGCAACAGAATTTTCTACTGTTTTGACTGCAGTAGGCCAGCAGGGACTCCTAATTAATAGAAGTGGCTAGGAGAGATTGTATGGACGGGTTGGAAGGCATTTATAAAATTTCAAAAGGCATAGAGGATGGGTGGATGAGTGCTAATAAGGGGAAGGGTGCAACTTACACTAAATACAGTTATAGTACAAGCAACAACCCCCCTGCTGCCACCACCCCCACCTACCATCAGTTTTTATTCTTTTATGGAAAAATATATGACTTACTCTGCATCTCCTTTCCTGGCAGCCTGCATCAGAGCGGAGAATCCCAAATTATCCGGTGTGTCTATATTCACCTCTCTGAAGCCAAGAAGAAACGCCATAACATGAATTTAAATCTCGATCCTTAGTTCTACAAGACAAGTACCAGAATTACCTGTGGACTTGTCCAGCTGTTATCTGTTGTTTGAACCATATATAGGGTGAGGAAAATGAGGATGAGCCTTCGATATTGGTTTTCTCAACATATTAGCAGTTTAGGTGAGCTGACAATGACATCATAGCTGCTAGCTAATATATAGGACACAGATGTATTGAAACCATACTTGTCAACTCTCCCTATTTTCATTTGCAGGAGCTCGAGGGAGATTCCCAATTTTGGACCCTTAAATTTAGCCTTTTCAAGCAGTGAATTTGCTGAAATATTCCTATATTCTAAAATCTAATTATTTCATCTGAAAGAGTAAATCAAAATATGTCATTTAAAGGGTTATTCTGTCTCAAGGAGGTATATACACATTGTATTTAGGTTTTAATTTTGAGCATGCAAAATCTTTCCCCAATGGAAATTGAAAAAGGTTGGCAAGTATTGTCAGAAACACCAATGAAATTACTTGTAAATATCACAATTCCTTAGAACTACAAACTCATAAATATTGTAATATTGGAAGACTACACTGTTTTGAACTCGATACCACTGTGTTCTATGAATTATATACAAAATACAGGTATACATGCATAGATTATTGTATATTATATGTATAATGTGTATAGAGATTTTGTATATATTATGTATACATGCATAGATTATTGTATATTATATGTATTACTGGAATAGAGATTTTGTATATAATATGTATAACATGTATAGAGATTTTTTATATATTATACATGCATAGATGATTGTATATTATATGTATTTCATGTATAGAGATTTTTGTTTATAGTAAAAAGTAATTATTTTGAACTCGATACCACTGTGTAACATGTAAAACAATATTGTAAATAATACGTACGGGTATACATGTACATTGTATATAATACATGTATGGAGATTTTGCATATAATACATGTAAGGAGATTTTGTATATAATACATGTATAGAGATTTTGTATATACCCGTAATACATGCATGAAGATTTTGTATATAATACATGTATGGAGATTTTGCATATAATACATGCAAGGAGATTTTGTATATAATACATGTATAGAGATTTTGCATATAATACATGCATGAAGATTTTGTATATAATACATGTATGGAGATTTTGCATATAATACATGCATGAAGATTTTGTATATAATACATGTAAGGAGATTTTGCATATAATACATGTATAGAGATTTTGTATATAATACATGTATAGAGATTTTGTATATAATACATGTATGGAGATTTTGCATATAATACATGTATAGAGATTTTGTATATAATACATGTATAGAGATTTTGTATATAATACATGTATGGAGATTTTGCATATAATACATGTATAGAGATTTTGTATATAATACATGTATAGAGATTTTGTATATAATACATGTATGGAGATTTTGCATATAATACATGTATAGAGATTTTGTATATAATACATGTATAGAGATTTTGTATATAATACATGTATGGAGATTTTGCATATAATACATGTATAGAGATTTTGTATATAATACATGTATAGAGATTTTGTATATAATACATGTAAGGAGATTTTGCATATAATACAAGTATAGAGATTTTGTATATGCCCGTAATACATGTATGGATATTTTGTATATAATACACGTATAGAGATTTTGTATATGCCCGTAATACATGTATGGAGATTGTGGATATCCATGCAAGGATATTTGGCATATAATACATGTATAGAGATCTTGTATATAATACATGTATTGAGATTTTTCATATACATATATGTAATATGTATACATGTATAGAGATTTTGCATATAATACACTCATGAAGATTTTGTATATAATATGTATAACATGTATAGAGATTTTGGAGATAATACATGTATGGAGATTTTGCATATAATACATGTATGGAGATTTTGCATATCCATGCAAGGAGATTTTGCATATAATACATGTATGGAGATTTTGCATATCCATGCAAGGATATTTTGCATATAATACATGTATGGAGATTTTTCATATACATTTATGTAATATGTATACATGTATAGAGATTTTGTATATAATACATGTATAGAGATTTTGTATATAATACATGTATGGAGATTTTGCATATAATACATGTATAGAGATTTTGTAGATAATACATGTATGGAGATTTTGCGTATACAATGTAATTCATGTATAGAGATTTTGTTTATAGAAAAATGTACAAATTTTGTATTTAGTAACATGTAAAACGATTTTTGTAAATAATACATGTAAAGAGATTTTTGTTTATAGTAAAATGTGCAGATTTTTTATTTAGTAACATGTAAAACGATTTTGTAAATAATACATGTATACCATGTAAGAGATTTTGCATATAATATGTTTTACATGTATAGAGATTTTGTATATTGTATGTTTTACAAGTATAGAGATTTTGTATATAAAACGTATCACATGAAATTAGAGATTTTGTATGTTATACATGTATAGAGGGTGGCACTTCAACAAACTATTTACATTATCACATGTAAACATTAAAATTACAGAAACATGGCAACCATGGAAGGAGAATGTAATTTTAGTATCAACAAACTGATGTGCTGAAACAAGGTGCATAGGTCCTTTTAGAATATACACATACCTTTACTTAGATAAAAGAATATGTTCAGAATCCCCAAGAATCCAGTAACGTCTAACACCTACCCAGACTCCAGTGTGTCTAACACCTACCCAGAATCCAGTATGTCTAACACCTACCCAGAATCCAGTATACCTAACACCTACCCAGAATCCATACCCAGAATCCAGTATACCTAACACCTACCCAGATTCCATACCCAGAATCCAGTATGTCTAACACCTACCCAGAATCCATACCCAGAATCCAGTATGTCTAACACCTACCCAGAGTCCATACCCAGAATCCATATCCAGATCCAGTATACCTAACACCTACCCAGAATCCATACCCAGAATCAAGTATGTGAGTCCATACCCAGAATCCAGTATGTCTAACACCTACCCAGAATCCATACCCAGAATCCATACCCAAAATCCAGTATGTCTAAAACCTACCCAGAATCCAGTATGTCTAACACCTACCCAGAATCCATACCCAGAATCCATACCCAGAATCCTGTATACCTAACACCTACCCAGAATCCAGTAAACCTAACACCTACCCAGAATCCAGTATACCTAACACCTACCCAGAATCCAGTATGTCTAACACCTACCCAGAATCCAGTATACCTAACACCTACCCAGATTCCAGTATAGTTGTGGCCACATCATGGTATGCCCGCTGCACAGCCTTGTGTAACTGTTCTGCACACATTGGCTCTTCTGGAAAACATCAATTAAATACAGTAAAAAAAAAAATCAGAACTCTTTACTTTAAAAATCAGGAAATTATTTTGTATCAATTTTGGTTGAAATGGAATGGAAAATACAGTCTTTACAGAACAAAGAACTTAAAAGTTCTAAAATTCTGACTGGGCATGGAGTTTTAACAAGAGAGTGATTAAAGGGCAATAACTCCCACAAAAAATTACAAAGCATTTGATATTAACTTCAGCTGAGAAGTAAATGTCTATAAAGGTACCAAGTTTCATCAAAATCCTTTAAAACATGAGGTCTGCACCAGGATAACAACAAGTGAATTGACACATGCCAGTCCACTAGCCTGGAATATTTGTCTCTCATTCACAGATTAATGTAACTCTTAATTGAATCTCAACCCATCATGGGGACAGAAGTTCACAATTTTTTGCCTTTTCCTTTCCCTCAATTAAATATTGCGGGAATGCCAAATTTTTCCAGTGCTTAATTGAAATCTGGTCATAAAAAATGTTAAGGGTCAACGAAAAATTGTAATAGGAAACACAATACACTTATTTCTGGCCTGATTTATCTACAAAGTGGCAGGTATGATAAATCATACATATTAGTATTTGTAATCCACTTGCATATCGAAGGAATAAATCCTGGATAGAAGAACTGTTTGACATACCAGAACACCCACATACTACCCAGGAATAATCTGATAGGCTGATTGACTTACTTAATCAGCCACAGTGATGTGTTAAGACCGAGATAATTAGCTATATAATCAGGAACAACAACATACAACAATAACAATCGATTAATCCATCGTATTGCTCTTTCTCTTAAGGATCCCTGTTCCACTGAAGACAAACTGTTAGACAATTGCAGAGTATAGTTTTTCCTGATTTTGACTATTCAGAACCCCTTTATTTCGTTTTGGCTATAATTGTTGCTAGAGACTGGGCCAGGTTACTACTGTATATCATGTAGCTTCGTTTGTTGGAGCACCTGTCACAAGTCTGGTCTGTGACACGTAGATCATGTGGCTAAGTTTGTTGGAGCACCTGTCACAAGTCTGGTCTGTGACACCGACACAGATCACTGTTCCTTTTTTTTTATTTTTTTATTGTATCCATGGAAAGCAAGGTTTGGTTATCTGTTCAGAAAAGGTTTTCAATGCATAGTTTAAGTGTTTTGGCAGTGGTACAGTAAAGCTCCATTGGTACAGGGATCCTTAACCCTTCACCACTGTGGACCATAATGGACACATCCAGATCAACAAATGGTAGAGTCTACTAAAGTTACATAAGGGTGAAAGGGTTAAAGCTCCATTGGAGTCCAAGGTTCCATGTTTGTAAAAAAAAAAAAAAAAACTATTTTTGTATAACCAGTCATCAAGCTGGGACAAGTGACTCAACGCATTTGGAAGTCTGTTATGAGAAAATAGGGCCATTATATACTCCAGCTGGTTCAAAAGAGTTGTGTAGGCAGGAAAAAACACTCTAAATATTCCATACCATGGCAACTTCAGAAAATCATGGCCATCTCTGGAAAAGCTTGAGTGTTTACCACTCAGCCAAATCCACCCACATGATGTCAAAATGAAAACATTATGATTAGTTGATGTCACAAACCAGAAGGAGAGTGGTGTACAGTACTGTTCTTTATTTTACAGCTTCAAATTTTCACATCACTTTAACTTTTTGTGCGCTGTCTAATGTAATTATTGTAATAAACACAGGTAACAAGCTGTTACAATAATGTCATATGTTTTTATGACACACACACCAATAAAAACCTTGTAAAATGATCATGACTCACTTGTTGTCGTGACAGTAACGTGTTGGCTGCATTCGCCCTTGTCCACATCGTTTGCGAACCTTAGTCTGTAGGTGTACTGTCGGAGGGGCTCCAATCCTTGGACAACGTGTTTCTTGCCATAGCCCCTGCAAAACACAACAGATACCAATATAACATTTTCATTAGGTAAGTAAATATGAATTGTAGAAAGGTTATGTATCACAACCAGTAAGCGTTTATGTGTGATGATTTGATGACTAGTACGGTACATACCCTGTCACCTTCATCAGACAAATGACCTACACATTAACAGAGGTGTGAAATAGGAAAAATAATAGCAAACATTGATTCAGATGCACTATAAGCATATGTACACTTAGTTGTTCTGTAAAAAATGACGCATCAAACCAACAATTCGACTTGGCCACGCTTTGTGTTTAATACTTGGTCATAGATGTGTGAGAGTCTATGAGCCCCCTCATCTCAGTTCCAAGAAACCAATATAGTTACAAAGAAATCTGTCTACTGCACACCACATGGCCCAACATGCTTTTTAAGTTTGGATTCCTATTAACAGTTTTTTTGATCAGTTAAAACTAGTACCGTTACCCAAAGGTTGACTAATTTGATTTACAAGCATAAATGACTCATCTAATTACAGGCCAAGACAGTCATCTTGAACCCAAAACCTTGGAAGTTAGTCTTATCGCATACCTGTTATACTTTACTCGAGTATCTCTCCCACAAAGTGTCAAAGTTCAGCTCAATAGAATATAAGTTATAACTGTGATTGTCTCGGCAAATCAGAGGCCACAGTGGTCATCTTGTATCCTCATAATTTTGAACTATCTAGTAGATTATGCTTTGCTAAGCATAATTGGCTTGAGTACAACCCCCTCCATCCCTTAACCCCAAATCAATTATTGTCTGTTTTTCTGGTTTCACCTCTAAAAACTAAAGGCCAGTTCATAAGAGAATAATTTAATCATATTAAATATTTTTTTATATACGTATGTAGTTTAAACAGAACAATTGTTATATCTTAGGATCTTGACTGTCCTGGTATAAAATTGGTTAAAAAACTTTGGGGTCAGGCTGTCAAAAATAGGTTCTGTAGCAAAACCAGAAGCAATTTTTCATTTTTTGGCATTTGTTTCGTTCACCAAATATTAAATACAAGAAACAGACAAAAATATTCTCTACTACCAAAACTTGTCATTCAATAGGAGCAATTATATGATATTGTGTAGTATATGTGAAACCCATTGTAATATGACCTGCAGTTCATTTTACCATTATGGTAATATGACACCTCTTGCCCCCACCGCTGGAGTCGGTTAATATACAGGTTCACAAACGTATCTGTAATGTGTGCATGGCCTATGCATTACAATCCTGGGTCAACACTTACACAGTGGTCCAGGAGTCGGTCAATATACAGGTCCGCAAACATTTCTGTACACACATTCATGATATGTGAATGTAAATAGAAGTAAATGTATGACATCCAGATGTGAAATAGTTAAGCAAACAACATGGAGATTGGGTCTCACCGTAAATTACCAGTGATAAGTCCACACAGATTAACAATCCAACATTTATATGGCTTAAACATTCCACATAAGAACCTTACTAAAAATCCAACTTGAAAACAATTTCACTTGTAATATGCTTTGGTAGGTTCATTTAGCAGCAGCTGTAGAATGGAAATGTTAAAAAACCTGTTAACATACTTGTTTTAGCGCTGATTCACATTTTAGCGAATTATCAAATTCTAACATATTAGCACATCAATGACATATGTCTCAACCAAAATACATGTACCTTATAGAAAATAAGCTTAACTTCAATCAATTTTGAAGAATACTTTCAGAGCAAAAATGCTAAAATATGTACGCTAACAGTACAATTATCTGTAAACCGCTCTGGAATGCTCGTAATTTTGGTACAGTTCATAAAACTGGTTTAAGCTGTTAAAGGGACACAACTCTTACAAAAATAAGTAATGGCGAAGGAAATCACTAATCCTTGAATTCTTCCACAGATTTAGTTTCTTTGGGGTTTTATGACACAACTATTTTACAGGAGAACATTTATTTGAAAACAAGTTACTCAGGATTATAGGGTTAGATATTTTGATAAGATGTTGATGGATAGATTTTAACACCTTTTAAGGCCTGTTGTTTCACCTGGAAAGATAGTGTATTTTTTTGTTTGTTACTCATTAATAAACACTCATTAAATTATGGTATACAAAAAAATTGGTAAAATTTCAAGACCATCACAAGAAAAGCATCAGCTGTTTTCCAAATGTTGCGCCTCAACAGAATATGTTTTACATGTGGTTTGTTGAGAAACATGATATTAAGAAGAACTCCTGTTAAAATAACATGATATAAAACAAACTAAATTACATAAAAAAAAATAGGTATGAAAAGAAAAAATGATGATTTTGGAAAAAAATATATACTTAAACAGAAAAGTGACATTTGAAACAACAGGAAACTTAGTGGAATGATTCTAATTGAGAAATTGCCTACTTTTTGAACAATTTCCAAAGTCATTGTATATTTACCCCTTGACTGCAATTTTTGCAAGTTCTCCTTAAGCTTAATTCACCCTGGTCTGGAACCGAAACAGACAGTAAAGCATTGATCGAAGGGTCTTCCTGCAGCTCGCTCAGAGAAATAAGCCCTAACGAGCCACCTAATGCAAAATGATTCATTGGTGTCTAGAAGTAGGTATCCTGACATAGCAATCACTAAGGAATCAGATTTTCTTATTAAGATGGTTTATAAGCCTGTACTTTGGTAAGTTCATGATTCGGAAATCATTGGTGTATATAGAAGACTGGCTTATTTTGCATTAACTTCAACATGTATTGTTTTTAGAGCTACAGCGGTTTACTGGTCAATTTGGACATGAACATAAGCGTATTAAGGCTTTGGTGGTTGGAAGGCACAGTGGATAACACACTCGCCTTTCACCAAGATGGCTGGGGTATGATTCCCCGATTGGACAAGAAAGGTAGGGGTCGCCTGACTGACCTAAGGGTTTTCTCCAGGTAACCCAGTTTCCTTCCATATTAAGACCCCCTGCACATACAGGCCAACAAGAGTGATTAACATAAATTGACCAACTTGTATCGTAATTGTTGTAAAATAAATAAAGTTTATATTTTGAATGTTGCTAGTCTGCTGGCCAGTTCTGGACAAGGTCCAAGTTGGAAGGTTATTTATGGTAACAAAGTATTTTACAATCCCCAGAGGATCTAATTTACGAACACCAGTCGGTTTGTTTGACCACCCCGACCTGTTTGTGACCTTAAGTGTCCTCAGAGACAGGACAGACCAAACATTGGACCATGTAAACATCACAAACACGTAGTCGATTCTTCTGTTGGTTTATATTGAATGACTTAACAAAAATACTTGAGAATTTGGAAGCGGTAGTTATACGGGTATAAAAGAGCAACTTGATACGCTTAGTATGTACCTGTCTGTTAATAACAATATACAAGTTGTGTATACCTGCTGGTCATTCTATACTTTGTATGGACCAGTAAAGCATTATATAGGAATGGAAAACAAACACAACAAGTGCCGAATGGTTAACCAGTAGTTTGCATAGGTCACTACTGTCATTTAAGTGGCTATATAATTCTTCCATGTACTTGTCACCCCAGGACAGCAGTAGCGTTTTTACACATGAACCGCTCTAACCTCTTCTACCCCTATAGACCTCCTTATAGACGGGATCAGCTAGTATACAATACATACTTCAGGGGCAGGAGAGTGAAATGGTTTCTATTTTTCAGATTTGTTTGTTGATTTTGGATAAACTAGCTTACAAAAACTTGTCCCCCCTCCCCTCCTTGACCTCATTTGAATACAAAAGAAATCTTGTACAGATTCTCAAATCTTCTTAATTCAATAAGGTTTTATATAAATATTGATTGTTTGTTTTCAACAACTAAAATATAGTTTAATACCACCTGCAATAGCCAAGGGAAGACGGAAAATTTCACATTGATATTGTCATACCAGAGATATTTGGACACTGAAGCTAAATTTAAGTCACGTCAAAATACATGGAACAATGCTTTTTAAAAATCAACAAGACATCACAAGTGATATAAATATAACAAAATGGGTATTTTATTGTACATGAAATGTATAAAGTAACTACTTGTTGTCACATAATTACAGTTAAACCAAAGATTGAAATCAAAGTAATTATGCTGGACCTTGGACCGTCACTCACTAGTATACAATACGTACTAGTTTAATAGGTTTTATGAAAAGTTGTAACCAAATAAAACCTCAAGAGTAAGATTATAAGCTATTTATGTGTAAAATTATACTTTTAGTAAACAGTGACCTTGACCTTTCACAAATGACTTCGATCAAGGCAGACATACCTGTTACGTTACATAACTGTGAAGTTCAGTAAAAATCTGTCTAGACTTACAGCTAATAGACTGATGATAAAAAGTGTTAAATTGAAACTTAATTTTTGTAACAGTGACCTTTGACCTTTGACCAATGACACCCAAATTCAAATTTGTTCAAAGTATCTCTACGGCAGACATAAGTGAAATTTTAACCTGATACAACTCACCAAGATTAATAACTACAATTTATTGTTCAGAAAATGTTGAGAGAACTTTTAACTTGAATTTACCACACTTTGGAGAGACATACATACTGCAGGTAAGACTTAAAACTCCATTACAGTAAAAACCTTTTAGGGTTATGATAACCCTCATCTCAGAATTCAACCATGATAAATGACATCAATGTACTTTAACCTAAAATATAAAGCTGACACAATAATGTTGAAATAATGTACGATTGAAAATATCTTTTGTCTAGCAAGTACTGAAATAAAAATTAGAAAATAAGAGACACTGTTGTATGGTTGGGTGGCTAAACCTTCAGTGTAAGCAAAGTCAGTGAAGTGGAAAATATAGGTAATTTCCAATATCACCAAATCAGTGAAGTGGAAAATATAGGTCATTTCCAATATCTCCAAATCAGTGAAGTGGAAAATATAGGTCATATACAATATAACCAAGTCAGTGAAGTGGAAGATATAGGTCATATACAATATAACCAAATCAGTGAAGTGGAAAATATAGGTCATTTACATTGTAAAATCTTACCAAAGGTCATTTACATTGTATAATATTACCAAAGTCAGTGAAGTGGAAAATATAGGTCATATACAATATAACTAAATCAGTGAAGTGGAAAATATAGGTTATTTAAATTGTAAAATCTTACCAAAGTCAGTGAAGTGGAAAATATAGGTCATATACAATATAACCAAATCAGTGAAGTGGAAGATATAGGTCATATACAATATAACCAAATCAGTGAAGTGGAAAATATAGGTCATTTACATTGTAAAATCTTACCAAAGGTCATTTACATTGTATAATATTACCAAAGTCAGTGAAGTGGAAAATATAGGTCATATACAATATAAACAAATCAATATAAGGCACATATCTAACCAAAGTTAGTGAAATGAAGTTGAAAAATTGTCCTCAAGGGACTAGGGGCTGGGGGGTTACGAGGGTACAAAAACTGTCACATACAAATAAATTGTACTCAAACAACTTAATTGAACCTGTGACACGTACTCTGTCAGAAAAGTCGTTATCAGTAATTTCATTTTTGGAAGAAATTAAAGGTCTTTAAGTTTTGCATAGACCCACTGAGCAATGACCTCCAGTTTTTGACTGAACCATCATTGTATGCCAGTATCTATTGAAGACCCTTTTCTTATTCCCCCAGTGCAATATAGACATTCAAAAATATTGAAAAATGTAGAACAATGTATTTTTTTTGAGAGAGAACAACTATAAAAGGTGGTTAAGCAATTCAGTTGGGATGGTATGAAATCTGTGTCATCAGGTCCTCATCAGGTCCCACAAGTCCTTGTAATGTTGATTTTTTCCCCCAGAAGAACTTGAATTCTCAGAAGGATTTTTAAGCAAATAGTTTGAGTAATGGTGTTGACACATCTTTTAATCCCTTTCTGTATACCTTCCATTTAAATGTTGATGTCTATGATTATACGACATATCTTTAAACTGCCAGACTTACATACATGTTTATACTTTTCTTCCCTTCTTCAATTTATCTCCTTTTTCTGGCAAAATTTGACCAGGTCGGGTTGTTATCGTTAAAAGGTCAACCGTAATCAACCTGCATCCAGCCCTGGTTTGATATGGGATCTATCCTCTGTTACTGAATTACTGTATACATTGGCCATATCTGGGAAAACTGAGCTCATCAAGTTTTTGGGAGTTACCAAGTACAATTTAGTGTCATTTTAGGTTGTTGTAATAGTGTAGTGTATTGGAGCTAAAAACGCAAATTCAAACAAAATGTTATGTGGAAGAACGAAAACCTGAGGCCTGTGTCTTGTAACTTTGAATAATTGTAAATATTTTATGCAAAATGGGGAAAATAAGTGATTTTTGCAATGATATGCAGCAGAAATAATGGAGGAACTGGCCGGCCTAAAAATAACGGCCAAAAATTCACCTTGAAACATCACTGAATGAACAGACAAAAAACCTGGGCAAAGAGATTTTGAAAATCACACAGGTAGATAAAACAAATCAGCGGTTGGTAAAGAAACATATCCCTGGATTGTGCAGATAGTAAATGCTCATTTCTTTCTATTTTATTAAACTGAAATATTTGTACGTGATTCTGAGTTAATTCCTCCGGATACCCATCAAAAGACATATGGATGAAAAACGGCCAGGTCCCTCGGTGTATTGAACTTGTTCAACAACCGTTTTCCAAAACAACACTTACACTGTCTGCGTATACTAATTCCCAAAACTCCATAAGGAATGCATGAAAAGGAAAATAATCACAGCCGCCAAAACAAGTTATAGCCACAACATGGATGGCCCACTTAACTATATAATACCTATTATAATTGTGTGCCGTTGTCAACTAGCACAGAAAAGCGATGTTTACAATATTGACTCAATATAAGAATGTGAAGTAAATGTTCATTCTTTGTTGGAGTGTGAGATTTAAATGTATTAATCATTTTACACAATACCAAGGAAACATCAGGATTTCGTAAGTAGGTTATTTGAAATCAAGAAAATAAATCTCCGGTCTATTTATCCTCGGGTTCAAGTACAATGATTTCAAGCACCTCTATACGAGATTAAAATGTCCGATTTTAAATTGGGTTTCAAGGAATTTCATATGTATAGTAGTTTGCTTAAGATAATGAGACCTTGGTGCCAATTCAAATTATCATGCTTTTAAAAAGTATCATGATTTTAAAAAGTATCATGCTTTTAAAAAGTCTATAACATTACCATAGCTGTACAGGTATGCTTTCTGTCACTTACATATACTTTGGGAAACAACTGGATCAATTTGCTTTAACTACAATGCATACCATCAATCATTTCAATTCAAACCTCAGAAAATTAATTAATAATCTACTTCAACATATGATAAACTTCAAAAATTTCAAGAATCTAACTGAACATCATTCTTTAATTGTGGCTGTTATCAAGTGGCCCAATCAAATGACCTTAATGATATTCATGTAAAGTCAGAGGGCACAGACCATTCTTTACAGTCTAAGGGCCGTACGTTCGCCTAAGTCAGAGGGCACAGACCATTCTTTACAGTCTATAAGGGCTGTTTGCCTAAGTCAGAGGGCACAGACCAATCTTTACAGTTTAAGGGCCATTTGCCTCAGTCAGAGGGCACAGACCATTCTTTACAGTCTAAGGGCCTTTGTCTAAGTCAGAGGGACAATTCTTTACATTCAAAGGGCCGTTCGCCTAGGTCAGAGGGCTGCACAGACCATTCTTTACAGTCTAAGGGCCATTTGCCTAAGTCAGAGAGCACAGACCATTCTTTAAAGTTTAAGGGCCATTCACCTAAGATCAGAGGGCATAGACCACTCTTAACAGTCTGAGAGCCACTCACCAAAGTCAGAGGGCACAGACTCTTCTTTACAGTCTGAGGGTTACTCAACTAAGTCAAGGGCACAGCCCATTCCTAATAGTCTGAGGGCTACTCCACTAAGGGCACAGCCCATTCTTAACAGTCTGAGGGCTATTCAACTAAGGGCACAGCCCATTCTTAACAGTCTGAGGGTTACTCAACTAAGTCAAGGGCACAGTCAATTCTTAACAGTCTGATGGTTACTCAACTAAGTCAAGGGCAAAGCCCATTCTTAACAGTCTGAGGACCACTAAACTTTAAGTCAGAGGGCACAGTCCATTCTTAACAGTCTGAGGGCCATTCACCTAAAGTCTGAGGGCACAGACTATTCTAAACTGTCTGAGGTTCATTCAACTAAGTCAGAGGGCACAAACCATGCTCAACAAATTTTGGTCATTCAATTAAAGTCAGAGGTCACAGCCCTTTTTAGCCTGAGGAGTTTGGCAATGCATTGAGACAAATAGAGACATTGATAAGACAATAGAAGGAAAAGGGACCTTGGCATATGTTGGTGGTGGCATTTATTAAGTTTTACTGTATATCTCAAATTATCTATTCCAATTGTCTTTCAGCAATTCAACAGAATTCCAAAACCGAAACCTGATTACCTATATTTTTGCTGAATCTTCCCTGAGAAACCAAATTAATTTGAAAGCATTGTCATGTTACCCACACATGTATTGTGAAATTGACATCCCAATTATAAACAATTATTTTAAATGGAAATTAAATAATAAGGCTATAACTATTTACTGTTCACTTCACCATCACAACCCATGTTGCACTTTTACTCCCTGGGTGTGGCCCCTTTTTATCACACCATGAAGTTTTCTGATCACTATAATTTGTTATCAATGGTTCCGGTGTCAATACCAGGATAACCTTGTTGAGTTATGCCACAAGGCCTTACCAGATACAAAGGAATAAGATACTTCCATATTTATAATCATCCCAAATCAATTTTATTTTGGCACCTGAAAATCACCTTTTTGCCACATAACCATGCAGTTTCCGAAATTATGGGATTAATGTTGCCATAAAAAAGCCAGCCAAGATTGATTAAAATATCAATATATAATGGACTGCATTTCCTTCCCTTTCATCATGGAGGCAATCTATGTTTAGAAACCGAGGCGTTAACTTTAGCTTGTAGGTATCGCTGTTATTCATAGCGTCCTTACATTGTCAGGTTCAGGGCTATCAGGAAAGAAAAGACAAGCTGTATATAGCAAACTGCATGAGCGTATGACGTGAGTGATGTGGGGCCACGGCTCAGGTCCACAGGTTTCTTATTTGGGTAACAATTACAGAGCAATCTGTAACCCATATGGTAGCAGCTGAAATCTGTAATTTTTCATTCTCATCAATTTGTTTCTACACAAACTATTTTGGGCTGCTGTGGCCGAGTGGTTAATTAAGATATCTGACTGTCTACTAGCCTTCCACCACTGGGTCACAGGATTGTCCCTAGGTGGGGCAGTTGCCAGGTACTGACCGCAGGTTTGTGGTTTATCTCCAGGTACTCCAGTTTACCTCCACCACTAAAACCAGACCCATCCTTAAATAACTGTAGCTGTTAATAGGATGTAAAACAAACAAACCAAAATACCAACAATGCACAAATGAAAGTTTTTCCTTTGGGCGTCGCTGGTGGAAACCTATTGTCAGAATAATGTGAATGGATGAGATATATTTTTTTCCAATGGTCTTTGAAAGACCCCTGAGAATAATATAGTGATTTTTTTTTTTTTATCAAATATAACCTAAGCTGATGTAAAGCCATAGAACTACAAACAGCCAACAACCGAACATTTTACTACCTCATTGTCAGTTGATGTCAAACTCATTATTGACATACAAATATAGCTTATCGAGTTTGCTGTACATAATTCCATGTCACATATATTGAAGTACCAAGTATAAAGAGCTCTCACAATATGACTCTCAACAGTTTCTTTGGAATTACTACAAAACCATACCCTTGAATCAAACAATGTCAGTGAAATATCCTTTATAAGTTTTAGTACATTTCAAGGTTGAAAAATGAAAAGAAAAAGAAAAGATATCTTAAATCTATATAAAGATTTTACAATTAAAACATCATACAGTTCTTTGGATTAAACGATTTATATCCTTGAATCATGCAAAAACCCATAGAACCCTATTTAACGATTTATCCGCCAAGATAAAATATGAAAAACAAGAAAAATATTTAATCTAAAAAGCTTTCATAACTTTGACCACATCCAGATCTTCGGATTAATAAGAAATATTGCTCTTGAATTAAAGAAGAACCAGGTCCTGCATTAGGCTCAAGGTAATGAAATATGCCAAGTCATTATATATCGATATTACATAATGGAAATGTATTCCGTATTAATCCCGGAGGTGTGCAATGTTTGCTAGCCACTGTAGAACTCTCCTGGATACCATTACAGGAGAAGGTGAGAAATAACAAGAGGCGGTATTGATGTGGTATAGATTGCTCTCATTTCTGATGACGTAGCGATTTTTCCAACAGAATTGAAGCAATTAACAGACCTTAAATATTCACAACAGACTTGACATTAGTCTTCGACATCTTAGCCACTCTATCTTCATTAGAATCCAGAATGTGTTACGATTTCTAAATCAATCAAATGAGGCATACACCTCTCCCCACTCCCTCCTATACTCAGCCCTTGGTTCAATTGCTCAAGCTGAGTCCCAACCATTATAAGCTACAATAGTGGGGGTTTTGAAAGCAGGACATTTTTTTAAAAATTCAATTTGTTCAAAATAGATACATGCTTTTTGCAACGCATTGAAATAAAAATTGAAATTTTACTTTAACGTCACGCTACCACAATTGGTACAATTTTGACAGTTTTTTAGTATCTTTAAGAATTCTTGTATCTGGAATGTTTCTTGATTCTTGACAAAGACTACCTATGGTGGTTCATTTTCAAGAAAAGTTTTATATCTAAGTAATTTGTTTTTGAAAATGGAACGCTAAATTCGGAGTGAGATTTTCGTCCGTTTTTCGCCCGTAAATAGTACCCAAATTGGTACACCATATCACAGGCTATGGAATTTGTTTTTATTTCTACAAGTTGATGTGCCGATTACAACAAAATATATTGCTTTTATAGATACCATACTGAACTATAATTGTATATTTTCTTTTATATTATCCGAATATAAGGACCAGAAATCAACATTAATAAACATGCTTATATTTATAACTCCTTGAAAATCCTCCAAAGTTTCGTCAACGTACATCGTTTTTACTGGTTTTCTGATATGACTACTTTGAAGTTATCGTGTACAAAACTGTTTGGCAGAAATGCTGATAAATATCTCTTTTGTTATACTGGAAAAGGAAAATGCTCAAATTTAATTTTAAAATACTATTCAAACAATTTTCTGACCGTGTACCAATTGTGGTAGTGTGACATTGCAAGTTATGTTTAAGCTGATATTACATGTTCCATGAAAGCTGACATTATTAACCTAAATCATTAACTCATTCACCCCTGAAATTTCGTAATGAACTATTCCAACCATTGAATTGGAGAGTTCAAATGAAGCACAAGACCCTATTGTCCGTTATTTTGTTAGCTTAATACATGATATTAACATAATCTATCAAAATCAAAACTGAGGCGTAAATGTTCTGATATTCAATCAAATTAATGAAGAATAGAAAAATCATAAACTCAGATTTTTTGCATTTGGACTGGAAAAAATGTTAATTTGAAATTCCACATCATTGAGCCATTGAAAATTTTCAAATGGTCTAAGATGAATGAAGAAACAAGATACACGTGTATGTGGGGATAAATGTTTAAATTTATAACCAATATGCTCCTCACAAAGTGTTGATAATGTTGCAGTCCTTTTATCAGGGAAAACTATGGTAAATCTCTAAGCCCATTTATGAAACTGCCCTTATTTTCTACAGTGAACCAATATTTTGCTAAATGCGTCATCAAACTTCAGAATACATTGATTTCAATGAAAAACAGGTAGATTTTTGTGTGCGACCTTTGTCAAACTTTGAACTTTGGTTTGTTTGCAGTGGCTTGGCTAGACGATTTCGCTTTGTGTACATATACTAAAATCTTGTTGGCCCTGACATTTAGGTTTCTGTAGAGCGTGGAACCCTGTCTGTCGATAACCTTCAGTTTACTCATGGTAGAACCTTGCTAGACTTAACATTTTGCTTTATGAACTGTTTATACATGCATCAGCGATCAGTTCTTTTTGCATCAAAACAGGTGAAAAAATTCTTTTTGATCCAGACATTTACGTTTCTGTAGAGCGTGGAACCCTGTCTGTCGATAACCTTCAGTTTACTCATCGTAGAACCTTGCTAGACTTAACATTTTGCTTTATGAACTGTTTATACATGCATCAGCGATCAGTTCGTTTTGTAACAAAACAGGTGAAAAAATTCTAATGGGCCCCAACTTTTTATAATTTTGTTTCATACTCCTGCGTGTATTACCAAATTGATTAATTGTTTGTGGCCTCAGTTTTAAAAAGGCCTTTAAGTGCGTGTTTTCAGTAAGACATTTCAGTTTGTGCACATTGGAACCTGGTAAAACTTTAAACTTTGGTTTTGGGGCAGGGCAGTGGAACTTTGCTTGGCTAGACATTTCTAGTCAGTTATCTTTGTTTGCTCATGCAGTGGACGCTGGTTTTATTTCCAACAGGTAACTATGAGAATATTGGTATCTCATATACATATATATACTGTGTGAGGCATGTTTTTGCATTCGTTCACAATGGAAGTAACTGCAAATTTAAATATGCATGAATATTCATTAATGTAACATGCAATATCTGCTGACACAGTATCTATATATAGACCAGTATCCTCAGCAAAACCTTTCTCTATTGATCAAATCGAAACAAAGACACTTAGGCCAAACAAAACACATGTTTGTTTCCAGTGTTACATGTCTGAAAAAATTAGAGTAGGTAGGTGAAGTTATAAATCTCATTTTTCAATATTTTTTTATAATGTTTATATAGGAGAGTAATCTTGACTTCAACAGTGCTTCTTTGAAAAAACTTCTTTTGGGAGGGGGGGTTACTCTATTTACATTGACCAAACAACAGGACCTGTACGCATCATCTGCATCAACTGCTTCATATAATTTATTATAAAAAACCCAGCAATGCTGATAATGTAAGAACACTGACAAAGCTATGGTACCCATAAACAAGACCAGTGACAAACTCACGATAGATCAAATCAAAACTGTGACGCTTACAATTCCTATATAGCTATATCACCATCAGCAGCAACAATTGCCTTCTAACTAGATTGAAGCAAAACACCGACAGATCCACAACATTTATACATTGATGATGGCTCGGTATCTGTCAGCGTCATCAGCAACATTCTCTACATCACAAAACAGTAACGCTTCTGAACATTTAGTGACAAAGCTGGCACTGTATATTAGACAGTGTCAGCAAAACTCATTCTCTATACAGACATAAAACAAATACTGACCCTTCTGTCACACTGAGCACAGACAATGTTTACTACCTATCAGAATTGTCACGAACAGTCATTCTTTATAGATTGAAACCAAATAGGGAGGCTATATTGTTCCAAACGATAAAAACACAAAGTGCTGCTGGATATGAATAATTGACGACTCTATCAATATGAAAGAGACAGTTCAGTTGTTGAACTCATTTTAGAACTCGTAAACACTGAGCAGCACACGCTACAGACATACTTCACTGGGAGGACCCTGACAACTGTTACCGTGAGGTTCTTGTCTCCTACCAGTCTACTCAGCTATTGAACTGTATCTATTTTCAAACAATATCAAATAAAGACATTGTTTTTCTTTCTCTCCTTTTCCCCAGTAAGAAATCTGTCGTGTAAAGAATTGCTTTTTACTGTCTTTTTATGACTCACGGACATGTCACATGAAAATCCATCCTGCCCAGAATGTTTTCCCTCTATTTTATGTACAAACATTAATATTTAGAGAAAATAGACTTGACATGCCATAAATCAACCCCTGATTGCTTGAAGATAAATAAACTACAACGATTTTTTCCCAATTAAAGAATTTTCCATCCTGCTGTGTTTAGATTTCTATAGTTTTTGCTTTAACACAATTTTATTTTCTAAACATTTCATAGGATAGGAGTACAACAAATAATTGCTGACGGAGGATTAAGGAAACATATGTTTTGTTCGACCTTCAGTTATACTCTTGCCATTTACCAGCAGCTTTATAGAACAATTTGAACTTCAGGCTCAACAAAACACATGTTGGCCTCAATCTTAGTCAACAATTGCATAATGAAATGAGCTTAACCCTTTCACCACTATAGATCATAATAGACTCGTCCAGATCAATGCATGGAAGAGTTTACTGAAGTTACATAGGGGTGAAAGGGTTAAAGTCAAAAAGCCACCTATACAATATGTACCATGTGTCAGATGAATGGATATAAGCAGGTCAATTGGAATTCCTGACTTTCTGAACATGCAATATTATGAAATATCTTAAACCACTGCTGTTTTATCCTTGTGGTTTCCATCTGTTGATATATATATATATATATAATAAACAATTTATTTTTAGATTTTAGGATGAAAAAAATGTCCATATTTATATTTAGCTTTCATGTAATATATGAGTATCTTTGACATTTCAAAAATAACTGACTTTTCTACGCTATTGATTTAAGATTTTTTGTACTTTGCAAGTTCTAATTCAAAGTGCTCTATAAATAGACAGTATCTGCTGTATACAAACACTATCGATATCTCCATGATTTTAAATGAATTTTTGTCCAATTTGTAGTGATCTTCTAATTCAATAACATCTGCTGGTAAGCTTTTCTCTATCCCTGAGTATCCATCTACAGAATTCTTAACTCTGATATTGGTTTTAACGAGAACAACGCAGGATCTTCAATTATATTTCCAATATTTATCATAAGCAAACACGAAAACTAATTCTTAATCACCGACCAAGGACAGAAGCTGTTCCCACTATTGAATTTAAATCTCAAGAATTCAATTGTTTTACAAATAAAGATATTGGATTCAGATTTAGTTAAACAGTGATATGGGATATGCTGAAACCTTGTTTACATGGCTCTAGCTTGAGGAGCTCATGCACATTACAGGTTTAAGTCATGATATAAATTGTGATAAAAGTCAGACTTGACCATTATTTGGCTTTTGAGAAAAATTGAGTGTGCTGTAAATGCAGAAATTTCCGTATGCTGAGGTAATTTAATCTATACTTATATTATGTGCTGTTCTGTTTTTTAGTCTTTTGCACCTGGGTCTTGATATCCTCAGATTTGTCATGTAATCATGTATGGGTACTTATATATATGTACTATTACTATTTTTAACTTGAATTGCATGTTTTTATTTCAATCTGAATTTCAATATGTTTTTCATAAATGTTGTAAACGATAAGTACAAACCTAATAAGTGCAAACTACCCTTTACAGTACCATCATGTTATTGGTGAAATCCCAAATGGTACACATTTTGACCTGGTTAAAGACTAATACACTGTTAGAGAAAAAACTAAGATTATAGTTTAGTACAAAATTTATTTCTGTTCAAGTTAATTAGGTCAGAAATTCAATGGGTCTAAGATTTAATATTTCAATACTTTCGATAAATACTTGGGCAGATTTGATGATAGGTCACTTCCAGTGAATTGAAGTTGTGCTAGCCAGGGGACATAACTCTTGGCAGTCCAGCATAGTATGCCATTGAGTAATCAGAGCTCTTCATACTGTAGAACAATACACAAGCTGTGACAATGTTACCATTCAATCCAGTCCAATTGACATGTATACAAAGTTAATAAAATCTAATGAAATTGAGGTTAAATTGATATAAAATGAACTTGAAAAATATCCATACCAATATTTGAAAAATAATAAGTTCCTTCAAAATTAAAAGATATTTACCATACTCTTTATTGTAAATAGATATAACTTTTAGGGAAAAATATCGAAAGGATCCAGTTGAACATATTTATTTAAATTTATAGTGAATATAAACAAAATTTGAATACAAGGCTTAGAAATTTAATGGACTGTAATGATTTGTATTGAACTGTGAATTCACTATTACTAATATTAAAAATTGGTTTCAATTAAACTTACACCATAAAGTTTAAAAGACACCACCACTTTATTAGGTGGGGTTCATAGTCAACTTCACACACCATATAACGCTGATTATAAATCTAATATCTGCATGTCTATTGCTCAATAAATATGAAAACAACTTCAATTTCATGCTGAGAAATATAAATTCCCTTCCAATAGTTCAATACATTTCAAATCTCCCATCAAACATGTACCCCTAATTGATATCCCACATGCAAAGGTTTGAACATAGACATTTTTGACAAGGACTCTTTATTTCTTTCAAAGAAGCTTAAATTGTCAGGCACTTGAAGATTCTTTTTATTAAGTTCCCTGTTTACAAAAAAATTTCACAAGCTTAACCCTTTACTAGAGCTGTTTATACCCTAAAATCGTCATATACAAAAGTGTAATTGGTAGGATACAAAACAGTCTCATTCATCACCACAATGTGTGAAATGTTTAGCATCTAAACCTTGAAGTTTATTACCGACATACTCTAGCCAAACACAACTACTGTTAACTCATTCACCCCTAAAGACACATTTGAACTCTTCCAATTCAAAGGTTGAAATAGTTCATTATGAATTTTCAGGGGTGAATGAGTTAAACATTTCCTGGCTGTGTAACTAAGTAGTGACTGCTAGCCTAAGACATGTTTAATGTATATTTTGATAGTTAATAGAGTTCTTGCGAGCCTAAGACAAGTTTAGCGTATATTTTGATAGTTAATATAGTCCTTGCTAGCCTAAGACAAGTTTAACGTATATTTTGATAGTAAATAGAGTTCTTGCAAGCCTAAGACAAGTTTAGCGTATATTTTGATAGTTAATATAGTCCTTGCTAGCCTAAGACAAGTTTAACGTATATTTTGATAGTAAATAGAGTCCTTGCGAGCCTAAGACAAGTCTAATAACTATTAAAATATCTTAGGCTAGCAAGGATTCTATAAGACAAGTTTAGCGTATATTTTGATAGTAAATAGAATCCTTGCTAGCCTAAGACAAGTTAAGCGTATATTTTGATAGTAAATAGAGTCCTTGCTAGCCTAAGACAAGTTTAATGTATATTTCAATAGTAAATAGAATCCTTGCTAGCCTAAGACAAGTTTAATGTATATTTTTATAGTAAATATAGTCCTTGCTACTAGCCTAAGACAGGTTAACGTATATTTTGATAGTTAATATAGTCCTTGCTAGCCTAAGACAAGTTTAACGTATATTTTGATAGTAAAAAGAGTCCTTGCGAGCCTAAGACAAGTTTAATGTATATTTTAATAGTAAATAGAGTCCTTGCTAGCCTAAGACAAGTTTAACATATATTTTAATAGTAAATAGAATCCTTGCTAGCCTAAGACAAGTTTAA